>NC_090834.1:5996590-6299621 GCF_028021215.1 Eschrichtius robustus
TCTGGGGAAATGGGGAAAATGTAGGGATACAAAGTTTCCTAAGCTATAGATTTTCTCAAATGAACCTGAGAAATGCTTCTTGGGACCATTAGCATTGACTCGTAAATAAAAAGGCCATGAGGCTGCCAATAACTAACTAAATATCCAGTAGAAAGGCAAGAATTACACTGTTTCTATTAGTACTCTTACCCCCATTTGGAAAATGTTGTCCAGAAAACTCATATCCTGGGAAAAGTGGGCATTATTATATTTTATCACTTCAAGTCACTGGGCAATGTAATTTGTGATTATTTAGTTCTCTGGACTGCAAAGCTCTCTGTTTGGTTCTTACGTATTATAAGTCTAATATCTAGTTAGATTCCTTCTTTCACTTTCTTCCTAGAATTCAAATCTTAAAAAAAAATGTGGAACAAATTCCTTCCCAGGCTAATGGAAAACAGTCTTCTACAAACTGTGAGTCCACATGTGGGAACTCAGGAGTTTATATACAGATGTATGTGCATGAATGGTTGTACAAAGAATTAGAAACCATTGCCAACACCATCTAATTGGCACTGGTCACCAAGATCCCAAAGGCCCTAACATTGCATTCTTTATTCACATTACAATGAATGTTGTTTATTGTGTTATCCAATTCAAAAGGGTCTCTGCATCCACCACTTTCCCATAGATTGACACTTGCTTTGGAAATCTGTGCAAACATCCTTCATGAGTTTTTTTTTTTTTTTTTTTTTTAACTGCCTTTTGTTTCTGTTATCTGCAGAATCTTTCTGGAGTCTGTAAAACATTAGGAGTTCAAAAAGGAAAGGTGACTGCAAATGTGCTTTGCAGTTTGACCAGATGTGAAGCCAGTGTCATGAAATACATTCAATTATACTATAAATAGAGGGTAATTAATAAAATGTGCAGAATGCTAAGACATATCTCACTCCCTATTACTCAGTTACTATAACCACTCTTCCAGCAAAAGACAAGTCTTGCAGATGTCAGAGAATGGATTTCATAATGGGAGTCTCTTTATAATAGCCTGAGAAAATGCAGCCTCAATTGCAAACCAGAAGAGATTGGATTTCTTTTCTTTTTTCCCAAAAGTAATAAAAATGAAGACAAGAAAGAGACTTCTATGAAGAAGAAAAATCTCCAATCTAATTAAATATTTTTCAAATCTTGAAGTTAAAAAGCTATACATACATTGTGAATAATATTACTGGTCCAACTGGGCTACTGTAGTTCCAATAAAATTTAAAATGGGAAAATAGGGCTTCCCTGGTGGCGCAGTGGTTGAGAATCCGCCTGCCAATGCAGGGGACACGGGTTCGAGCCCTGGTCTGGGAAGATCCCACATGCCGTGGAGCGACTAGGCCCGTGAGCCACAATTACTGAGCCTGCGCGTCTGGAGCCTGTGCTCCGCAACAAAAGAGGCCGCGATAGTGAGAGGCCCTCACACCGCGATGAAGAGTGGACCCCACTTGCCACAACTAGAGAAAGCCCTCGCACAGAAACGAAGACCCAACACAGCCATAAATAAATAAATAAATAAATAAATTTAAAAAAAAAGAATAAAGAGACTTTATTTGAAAAAAAAAATGGGAAAATATATTAATCTGTCATTGTTAGTCAAATTACATGTCTTGTGTGAAAAATTTTTACCTTTTTCTCCCCCTATGATTTCAGGCTCAGACAGTAAGGACAATTTCTCTGTGTCAATTTCTTGCAGAGTCATATGCAATGAAATAGGAATTATATCCAGCATCATGTGGGTAAGTCCCCCAAAGTTAATGAACGAAGTTAAAAATTTGGAGAGGGCAAAATCTATCTATCTATCCAGCTATCTAGCTAGCTAGCTATCTGTCTAAAGGGTACCAGAGATGAAAAATCCAGGGAAATATATAAGTTGCATTTTTGGGTGGCCGAATGTATACACTTTCTTGATAAAGTGCTTTCCAGTGTAAACATTAAACCAACCACTTAACGTCTGCCTGCTTCCACACTGTGAGAGCGCGAGCAGGCATGTAAACAGAAATGCAAACTTCCCAGAACAACATTCCTGCTAAGGACACAGAGATTATTCATCCAAATTCAAAATAAGTCCAGTGTATGTGTTTCTCTGACAGTATGGGCAGAAGCTTGCCCATTCTCCTCTACCTCTCTGTCTCTCCCTCCCCCTCTCCCCCTTCCTCTCTCTCTGTCAGGACAAACTTAAATACTGTCACTCTCTGAGCATGATGATTGATGCCTGGGTATATCTTTCCTGTGGCTGGTCTAGGTTATAGCAAGCTCTCATTTCCCCCAGCTGTTTCCGATGTAACTGTTACATAAGATCACACTTGCCTTGCTCGCTCCTTTACTGGAGGAACCGTTGTGGTTCCGTTGTCCTCAAATGTATTTCAGGACAAAACAGTACAATAGAAGCAGGAAGACATGGCTTTGTGAACTGTTTTACAGCAAAGCCAAGTCGAAAGTTAAGAAATTATACATTTGAAATATGTTGAGATATGGATAATTCTGGACTAAGGAAGACTATTGGTATACATAAAAGATACCCTGATCTCACCCTCACTCACTTCAAGTGTCTTTTAGACATCTCTGATATTTTTTAATGATTTATCTAACAGCAAAGACTGTCATCAATTCATTGGATTTATGTCCCATTTCTACTAGCTATTTGACAGTATCTTCCCACTTTTTTGTGTATTCTTTTACCACATAGGCAATTCTCAAACACTCTTGAATGTTGTCACTTATAGTCAAGGCTCTAAGACCTACTTTAAAAATTGATGATGGAAGAGGGAAAAGATGTTTGTTCAAGCTGCCATGCACTTCTGAAAAATAAAAAAAGATAGAGAGGAAAGGAAGGATCAAAGGGAAGAAAAGGAAAGAGGAAGAAAAAGAAGAAGGGAGAAAGGAAGAAAGGAGGGAAGGAAGGAAGGAAAGAAGGAAGAAAGGAAGGAAAGAAGGAAGGAAGGAAAGGAGGGAGAGAGGGAGGAAGGAAGGAAGGAAGGAGGAAAACAAGAAGGAAGGACGGAAGTATGGATGGAAGGAAAGATGGAAGGAAAAAGCATCAGTACCACTGTCTGTGGACTACAATTACTTATGGAGGAAGCATCCAGAAATAAGTACCATTTGTGGCTGCTTGAACCCTGGGGCTGTTGTCATTTGGTTCCAAAATAAATATGCTACCTGAGTAAGAGACACAGTCTCAAGCTCTGATTCAGTGAACTGGTGTCAGGGTGGAAAAGACCCATTAAGTCATGTCATTGTTTTCTCATTAAAAAAAAGAAAAAGTGATCCCATAGTATTGGTCTCTGGGGCTCAGTCCATTCAGATTTCAAAATATTCCAGGCTAGAAGGCTTCCACCATCTTCCTCAGACTATTTCATTATCCAGCTGATCTTAGACATAAGGAAGTTTTTCCAGTTATTATTCCCCAAGTTCCCTTTTTTTCTAAATGTCATCCTATTATTTACACTATTTCATTATGCCTCATTTTTATGCCTTGGATTTTATAACCCTCAAGTACTAGAAGGTGGTTGTCATTTAATACTCTTTATACATCCCTTGGCCAAGAGAACACAAAAGAGTTATTAAGTTGTGCATTACTGCAGCTTTTTAAGCTCTATTCATAAATCAAGAATCCTAAAGTCTTGGGAAACAGGGATATGGTAAAAGGAAATTTACCTTTATGTTTACATTTAGTTTTCAGTTCCAAATGCTTCTATCAACTGAGGTGTCTGCCAAAGTTCTGATCGAACTTTGTGTGTGAATGAAACTAGTGTGTGAATGAAAGAGCCATAGGCTTTCCAGGTAAGAAGGAACCTTCTTTAAGCATGATTTGGACCACTTCTGCTTATTTTGCTGAAACTTCTAAATATTTCTATCAAGTCATCATTCAGCCTTCTCTAGCAAGAGATACACAGAGATAGAGAAAGATAACCTCCATGAAGCATATTAAGCTAATTTTCAGATGCAAAGGCATAATTCACATCTTCCACGAGACTGAACTACATCTCCTCCCTGCCCGGGAGGAACAATAGCAATCATAAAACTCAGATTCTTTGAGCACTCACTCACAGATCAGGGATTCTGGAAATTCAATCTGCCTTATACAATTGTCATATCCTCATAAGATAGATTTATCACCATTTCAAAATGAGGCAAATAGGATTAGAGAATTAATTCACTCACCCAAGTTCTCACAGGTTTTCACTGTTGGAATCACAGTTTGTAATTATGAGATGGATACGTAGATCCATGATAGTTTCACTGTATCACACCTTGAAGTAAGATTACACCTCAGAGCACTGAACAAATACCTAATCGCCATTGAGCCAGCTTGGTTCTTCATGGAGAAAATTTACTTCTGCGACAAACAGCTAATTCATTAATTCAATATTTAATCAGGACCCAGTATGTGCCTGGCAATCTTTTAGTACTGGGGACACAGTTGTAAACAGAGCGGGCAAACATCCTGTTCTCAGGGAACTCACATTCTAAATAAAATAAATACATAAGATGCATAGTTTATCAGATAGTTACAAGTACTATAGAAAAAAGTAGAGCAATAAAGGGGGGATAGAATTATAAATTAAGAAATAAACACATTTATAGTTTATCAGACCATTTTGTGTGCTAAGGAAAACAATGAAGCAGGGAGGGAAGTTAGATAGGGCTGGAATGGTGAGGGAAGTCCTCTCTGCTGGTGACATGTAGACCAAGAGTTAAAGAAGGGGAGAGAGTGAGCCAGGTGGATTCCGTGGGGCGAGCATGCTGGACTGTCAGGTGCCAAGGCTCTGAGGTCGGTTGTCTAGTGTGTTCAGGGAAACACAAGAGAGCTAGTCCAACAGGGGCAAAGTGTGTGAGGGAGAGAGTGGCAGACGACACTGTCAGAAAGTGGTCTGGAAGGGTTCTATTGCTCTTTGCAAGCCACTGGAAGAACTCTGATTTTTATTTTGAGTGAGATGAAAAGCTATTGAACAATTTTGAGCAGGAAGACATTATCTTACTTACATTTTTAAGAGTCACTCTGGTTGCTGTTCTAAAAATGTGCTCCCTGTAGGAAAGCAGGCATGAAAATAAGGCCAATTAAGACTTAATAGCTAATAATGATTCCACATCATAACAACAGACATTTCTTGGAAGACTTTGATACTTACTTTATATTCATTATCACATTAATTTTCACAACTTATGTGATGGCTATCATCATTATATCCTGTCTGTAATTTGTAGTTGAGGCTTTATGGAATTTTTATGGCAGTTGATCCAGTACACATGCGGGGGCATACTTGACTTGAATAAATTTAGTTGTTTTGAAACAAGTTTTAATTAATAGAATATGAATATATTTGAGCTTTTTATGGCAATTGGTATAGTAATTGGAGATGCATAGGAAAACAGTGATTAATAACCCTAAATGCACATTAAAATTACCAAGAGCTTTTAAATTGTACTGTTTGTCCTTGGAGATACTTATGTAAGGATTTGGTTGGGACTCAAGCATCTGTACTACTTTTAAAAACGTTTTAGTATCTATTTAAGATAGAGAACACATTTAAAGAAACTCCAATCCCTGCAAGGATGTAAGATCAAAAATATCCAGATATTTTTATTTTGAGTTACATTATTGTTTTTAAGATTTTTTTGATGTGGACCATTTTTAAAGTCTTTATTGAGTTTGTTATAATATTACTTCTGTTTCATGTTTTGGTTTTTTTTGCTGTGAGGCATGTGAGATCTTAGCTCCCCAGACAGGGATAGAACCCAAACCCCCTGCATTGGAAGGTGAAGTCTTAACCACTGGACTGCCAGGGAAGTCCCGAGTTACATTATTTTTAAGAAATATATTTCTTAATAAATATATAAATAAATATATTTCTCTGTGCAAACTTGCCATCTACCTCTCACAAGTTCATTGGGTCATAGTGTACGTATTTTGTGGATAAACTTTCTCCTGGCTTCTTCTTTTGCCCAGATTTCCTTACCTTCTTCGAAAAAAAAAAAAAAAATGTGTGTGTATCTACTTTTAAATGTATAATTTAAAAAAGTAAATTAGAAATATAGTAGTCGAACACTCCGCTGATAATTAATTCTTAATTAATAGCTAACCAACTACCTGGGCCAACTCAAATATTTATCAAAGAAAAGGAGTATTGAAAAATAATTAACAAATGATCAGGTTTCTGTAAAGAGAGATATAGCACTTTTGGACCTAGAAAATGTAGATGTTTTAAACAATGGGCGTAATGGCAGGAAAGGGATTCTTATGGGAGGAGGATTTCCCATTTTCTCACAGCTCTCCCTTTAGCCCAGGCTGTTTACAAAGACACTGGAGATAATCATTTCTTGTTAAAACTGGGGCTCAGGCAATAGCTGAGGGAGGCTGGAGGAGGTCAGGACCATAAGGCCAGAAATAGCCTTAGGGACAGGCAAAATGGTGAGCCCTATGCAGGGGAAGGAATATTCTACAAATGGGCAGGGATTATTCAACAGAGACCAACTGCTGTAACAAACAAAGCCAACATTTCAGAAGCTTAATGGAGCAAAAGTCTAGCTCTTGTCCTGTCAATGTACAGTGTGTGTCCGTGGTGGTGGAAGGAGCTCTTCTGTCCACTGCCCCACACTTAGTCATCTGGGGACCCAGGATTCCTCCAAGTGGTGGTCATTGGACTCTGGGATGTTGGAATTCTCTACATGATCCATTACAACTTCCTGAGTGAAGAGCAAAGACAGAGAGAGAATCATATGACAACTTCTAGCGGCCAGTCCAGAAACTGGTATATGTAACTTTCTCCCTCACTCCTTCTGCCAAAACTCAGTCATGTGGTCCCATGCTTTCCTCCCTGAGAGCAAAGGGAGGAAAACGGGTAGAATTATGTGCCACAGGAGCCCAGGGATGTGCCACTAAAGGTAATCTTTATGAAAAGCTATTTCCAAATTATTTTCAAAATTGCAGACTAAACTACGTGGATTATACGCAGGAGATCATGGATAACTGATCTTTCAACATGATCTGATCAATGATCACATCTGAGCTAAAGTATAGAGTCATCGGTATCTGGGAGAATAAGCGTCAACTGCCGGGGATGGACTGATGTAGAAAGTGAGGTCCAGGGCTGGAATCTACCTCTGGGGAGTCCTAATGATACACGTGACTCAGAGCCAGGTGGTGAGCCAGGCTTAGAGGTCTTTCTCCCGTCCCTGTTTTGGGACAAGACTGGAGGCAGAATCTGAGGAGAGATGGAATCAGGAGGTGGATGTTTCAATTTGTCCCAGCTGCAGGGATGGGATGGGGTGAGGTGAGCAAAGATTCAAGTGGACTTTTATAGTTCAGATGGCCTGGACTCACCCTGTCACTCTGTAGTCTAGATGCTGGTTCTTTGGAGTACCTGGAGCCATCTCAACTGGGATCCGGTCCTAGTGCTGCACTGGCCCTTTGATGGTGGCAGGTGGTGGGAGGCAGTGTGGTTCAGAGGCTGTGTCCTCACCTGCTCTGTGCTAGTGAGAAAACCACAGCTTGCCTTGTCTCAGAAGCTTCTATGGGCAGACTTCGTGGTAATGTACGTTAATATGGTCATGATCTCTTCTTACTGCAAGATGGGAAAATCCTTTCATAGTGTGCCATATCCTGACATTCCCCATAACAAAGAGTGTCACAGGTGTGTGTGTGCATGCATATGTGTGCATGTGTGTGTAAGAGAACTGTAGGAAATTAACTTTAAAACGTTTCTTGAGAGATATATGGTGTCCATTCAAGGACGGATTATGAGGTTCTGCTCTAGCTGCCTCAGTATAGAACTAACACGTTGTCCTGAAGCACAGACCTCCCTCCACTCACTTCTTATCACACAACCCACTTTCCAAGTTGGACGTAAAAAACCCCATTTAGCACCCTTTATGTCACAAAGGCAGGGGATCAAATACTAGTTTGGTATTTGTGTATATTTTCCCAATGGGTCATAATATGTTTTATTGTTATTCCCAGTCAGTCATAGAAACAAGCTCTGATCCCCAGGCTTGGAACCAAAGAAATAAATTTTAAAATGAGTCTAAGAAGGAAAAAAAAAGATTTAGAGCCTAGAAGAGTTACTGTGTTCTTTCTTTCTTTTGCCTCAATCTTATGTTTCAGATTTTTTTTTTTTTTCTTTTTTGGTTTATAAGGGAAGTTCTGTTGAATTTGCTTCAATAGTTTCTTATATACCTTTGTCCTTGTGGTAGGAAAATCTATTCTTTCTTTTTGCCCACCAGTCAGACAGTTAGCTAGTCAACCAACGAATGTTTATGAAGATCCTGTCATGTGTAAAGGCATTCTGTTAGATAAAGTTTGGAAGAAGAGGAAGATCAATTTAGATTTATTTTATATATATACATATGTGTGTATATACACACACAGAATATGTAGTCATATACCATAGATAATTGTAATATGTAAGTATATATCATATAGAATTATAGTATATACCATACATTATATATATTCATATATATGCATATGTATGTATATATACACACACAGAATATGTAGTCATATACCATAGATAATTGTAATACGTAATTATATACATACAGAATTATACTATATCCCATATATATATTTATATATAAGTATATACATTTAGTACCTATTATATAACAGGCATTCTGCAGAGTATCAGGTTAGATGGGTTTGTCACTTTGAAACATGGGCAATGACGATAGAAATTGTAAAAGTCAAGTGAAATGTCTCGGCCAAATACTTTTTCAATAACTGCTTGCGAGCCTACTCCCAGGCATTCATCTTCTTCATGTACCAGCATGACCCTGCTGGGAAAATGGACCATGCAGACAATGGGAATGACTTTCACAGCAGGACCTAGGCTCTATGCCTGTCTCTAATAATATGTAAAGAAGACTAGGCTGAGTTCAAAGATAGGGAACATCAATCCTTGATAACACACATTTTTTAGGATGGTGAGAGGAGTCAGGAATGTGTGACATGACGTTTAGGGCAAGAAAATGACAGATGTGGCTCCTGAAAGACAGGGCTCAAATTACAGTATAAGCGCTCATTTTCTCCAGAGCTGGAAGTTTAACCCACAGCTCTCGCTGTTCCGAGGGAGGGGTGAGGTTTCGAAACATTTTGGGACATCCTGGCCAGGGGAGTTCTGGGATTTATGAAAAGCCTCAAATCACAGAGCACAGTCGAGAGTGCAGCTGAGTTTTGAAGTCAGAAATTCGAAGTCGTATTTGCTTCATCCACAGCCATAGAGACATGGCACATCCGCCTTCTGTCTCGATCAGCAGCCCTCTCGCCCTCCTCCCATCCTCCTGCCTGGCTTGCTGCCTTGCCCTTGGAGCCTCAGAGGTCACCTTCTTCAGAAAATGTTTTTTCATGGCTCCAAGCCTAGTTAGATGCCCAGCCTATGAACTCAAACAGCACTGCACATGTACTGTGTAATAGCACTCTTCACACCGTGTATCTTTTGCTTGTCTGCCTCGACCTCTGAATGATTTCCTCCGGGGGTACGTTTGGATCGTGTTTCTGGTACAGAGCTCAGTGCCTGGCAATACTACACCCTCCATAATGCCGGTTCACTATCAGATGAATCAGTGCCCTGCGTGTCTTCCAGAGCTCGGGTCTGTGTTAGAATGTGAGGCCTTCTGGGAGCCCTTGCCTCCCGTTCCTATGGTAACAGGGTGCTGCATTTCACTTAATGCAGAACATCTGAAAACAGGCCTGTGTGGGAGGAGCCCTGGAATGCAGGACGATGAATGGCTCATTAGTGTCAGTGAAACGTTCCTCCACGTGCAAAGGCACACACACCATTAGCATCTGGCCCTGAGTAAGTGGGAGATTCCAACAGATGTTGTAAAGTCTCTAGGGCCAGCTTCTCCTCATTCACAAAAATGTGTTCCTTGCTCTTCTCTTATCAGCCTTGAGAAAATAGGAGTGAAAATTTTAAGGAAAATCCCTTAAACTGAACCAAATCCTCCTCCTCATTGTGGCTTCTGGGAGGAAAGAGAAAGGAGAAAAAGATGTACAGGGCATCACTGCTCAGACTATATGTGTTGGCCACAGAGCCTGTGTGTGCGTGTGTGTGTGCGCGTGTATGTATTTTGCCCTGTGTTAGTTTGTTAGAACTACCATAACAAAGCATTAGAAACCAAGAGGCTTAAACAACAGACATTTATTGTCTCACTTCTCTAGAGGCTAGAAGTCCAAAATCAAGGTGTTGGCAGGGTTGGTTCCTTTTGAGGACTTTGAGGGAGAATCCCTTCCAGGCTTCTCTACTAGTTTATGGTATACTAGTTTATGGTATACTAGTTGCAGGCATTCATTGGCTTGTAGAGGGCCCTCTTCTCCCTATGTCTTCAAATCATTTTCCCTCTGTATGTGTCTGCCTCTGTGTACAAGTTTCCTCTTTTTATAAGGACACAGTCATAACGGATCCAGGTTCATCCTAATTACCTCATCTCATCTTGATTATCTGCAAAGATTCTATTTTCATATAAGGTCACATTTGCAGATACTGGGGGTTAGGACTGTAACATATTTTTGAGGGACACGATTCAATCCGTATCATATATTAAATAATTTAAGGCCATCTTAAGGTAAAAATAAACTGCGGCACAGAGAAGATAACACATTTCATGATATTACATTGATCTGAAACCAGGTCTGTTCGATTCTGATCTTCTTTTTTAATAAATTTATTTATTTATTTTTGGCTGCATTGGGTCTTCGTTGCTGCATGTGGGCTTTCTCTAGTTGCAGAGAGGAGGGGGGCTGCTCTTCATCGTGGTGTGCAGACTTCTCATTGCGGTGTCTTCTCTTGTTGCGGAGCACGGGCTCTAGGCACGCGGGCTCAGTAGTTGTGGTGTGCGGGCTTAGTTGCTTCGTGGCACGTGGGATCTTCCCGGACCAGGGATCGAACCCATGTCCCCTACATTGGCAGGCGGATTCTCAACCACTGCGCCACCAAGGAAGTCCCCCAATTCTGATCTTCTGCCTTTTCCATTATTTCATGCTCTAAGAAACAGAGAGTGAGAGAGAAAGGTATTCTGCAAAGAAGTTTGTCCATTCACAAAAACGGCAAAGCCAAATTAAAGACAGATGAAAGTGGGAAAAGTTATTACCCATTGCTACCCATTGCTAAATTTTTCTTTTACTGGTTTATTCCTAACTAAAGTTGTATTTCAAACTAAGATGGACACCACTGATGCTAGCCAAAACTTGTTCCACACATTTATTCTACAAATATTTATTGAATCTGTGATGGGCTTGCAGTATTCTCTTTCCTTTTTAAGATTTAATTTTATTTATTTTTGGCTGTGTTGGGTCTTCGTTGCTGCGCGTGGGCTTTCTCTAGTTGCAGCGAGTGGAGGCTACTCTTCGTTGCAATGTGCAGACTTCTCATTGCAGTGGCTTTTCTTGTTGCAGAGCACAAGCTCTAGGGGCGCAGGCTTCAGTAGTTGTGGCACGTGGGCTCAGTAGTTGTGGCTCATGGGCTCTAAAGTGCAGGCTCAGTAGTTGTGGCACACGGGCTTAGTTGCTCCGCGGCATGTGGGATCTTCCCGGACCAGGGATCGAACCTGTGTCCCCTGCATTGACAGGCGGATTCTTATCCACTGCACCACCGTGGAAGTTCAGGCTTGCAGTATTCTAAGAGATAAAAAGCACAGAAGTGAACAAGACAAATCTCTGCCCTCATGGAGCATACATTCTAATGTACAGAGACAGTTAACAAGTAAATAAGCAAACCTGATTTTGTTCATTTACATTTATACTTGTTTACATTTAATCCCTCATAATAAAATGTCAGATAATGAAATTAAAGCCAGGTAAAGGGATAGAAAGTTACTGGGAAAGGTAAGATTGGCTGGTCAGAAAATGGAAGAGAGTCCCAAGGAAGTAGGGTAAGAGCCATACTGGTATCTGAGGAAAGGACGTTTCAATACAGAACGAAGAGCAGGTACAAAGGTCCTGAGGCAGGAGCATGTTTGGTGAGTTTGAGGAGTCTAGAAACAAGGTCAAAATGAGCCCTTGAACATTTATTTAATTCAGTGGTGAGGGCCAATGAGAAGAAAGGAATTGATTTTGCCAAAGACTAGAGTCAAAAACATAAGGCAAAAAAAAAAAAAAAACAAAACACACACACACACATAAGGCAATCAACTATACTTCAATAAGGAAAAAATAAGGCAAGTTTAGGGCAAGGAGAAGAATCATGTTTTAATATAGCATAGAGCAGAGGTTATAAAATAAGGAAAAAATATCAGTAACAATGACCATTTCAGTCATCATCACAATATTTTTTTTAAACATCTTTATTGGAGTATAACTGCTTTACAATGGTGTGTTAGTTTCTGCTTTATAACAAAGTGAATCAGTTATACATATACATATGTTCCCATATCTCTTCCCTCTTGCATCTCCCTCCCTCCCACCCTCCCTATCCCACACCTCTAGGTGGTCACAAAGCACTGAGCTGATCTTCCTGTGCTATGTGGCTGCTTCCCACTAGCTATCTATTTTACATTTGGTAGTGTATATATGTCCATGCCACTCTCTCACTTTGTCACAGCTTACCCTTCCCCCTCCCCATATCCTGAAGTCCATTCTCTAGTAAGTCTGTGTCTTTATTCCCATCTTGCCCCTAGGTTCTTCACATCATTAATCATTAGAGAAATGCAAATCAAAACTACAATGAGATATCATCTCACACGGTCAGAATGGCCATCATCAAAAAATCTACAAACAATAATTGTTGGAGAGGGTGTGGAGAAAAGAGAACTCTCTTGCACTGTTGGTGGGAATGTAAATTGATACAGCCACTATGGAGAACAGTATGGAGGTTCCTTAAAAAAGTAAAAATAGAACTACCGTACGACCCAGCAATCCCACTACTGGGCATATACCCTGAGAAAACCATAATTCAAAAAGAGTCATGTACCAAAATGTTCATTGCAGCTCTATTTACAATAGCCAGGACATGGAAGCAACCTAAGTGTCCATCAACAGATAAATGGATAAAGAAGATTTGGCACATATATACAATGGAATATTACTCAGCCGTAAAAGAAACAAAATTAAGTTTTTTGTGGTGAGGTGGATGGACCTAGAGTCTGTCATACAGAGTGAAGTAAGTCAGAAAACAAATACCGTATGCTAACACATATATATATGGAATCTAAGAAGAAGAAAAAAAGGTCATCATCACAATATTAAAGGATGTCAAAACAAATATCTTTTTGTTTTCTCTGTCCTTGACCTCATACATGAAATTGGTGACCATAGTTTGTCAGTTTTGCTCCAAACTTTCTTTCAGCCATCCTATCTTTCTGGTCACCCATTGCTGATGGACCTTCATTAGTGCTCACCCAGACCATTTGGTCATTTATCCAGTTGATCCTTCACACAGTCACCAATTATTTCCTTAAACATGGTTGCATTCCCAAAACACCACTCTCTGCCTCCAAAATATAAACCTATACCCCTTTGCCCACAATTCTGAACCTGTACCCATCAGTCTGGTCAGCACACTCAAAGACCCAAGAGTAAGTAATTCAGAGCAGAGGAATATCTGGGGGCATTGGGAATATATATAATATATTCATTAATTTATTTATGTTTTTCCAGCCACTCCAGGAAATGTCCTGGCCCACTTCCTCTTCCCTTCCACATTTGATGTAGCTCTGGGTTCCTGGAAGCCACAAGTGTAAATGGGACCATGCCCCTTGGGCCACTGTCATTTGTTTTAGGAGGTGATGTTTGGCCAAGCTGAGCCAAGTGATATCTTTTATATCCTCAATTTAAATGAAGAACTGGAGAGAATTCATGGTTGTTGCTGTTGTTATTGTTGTTCCAGAAGTATGGTTCTGTAAGATGTAAATTTGGGAGAGGTCATGTTTTCAACACTTAGGTTTGAAGAATCAGAGGAATCCAGCAGAGGGGTGCAAGAGGGGGAAGAGAGGGGGAGAGAGAGAGATTCAGATAGAGATGGAGGTAAGGAGAGAGGAGAGAGAGAGGGGGAAAGGAGAAGGAGAAGAGAGGGAGGGAGAGGGGTAGAGAGAGAACAAAGAGAGGAAGAAAATGGGGTAAAAGAAAAAGACTCCTGACAGCATTTAAGCCAATACATTAAGTTTGTTCCCAAAGCTCGGTTGTAGCACTGTCCCTGGACTTTGTGGGACACCCTTTCCTATGACCTCTTTTGGTTTAATTTGAATGTATTTCTGTTGGTGTGCAACCAAGGGTTCAAATCCTTCAATCCTTTTTTTCAATTTTGCCTCCATCCCAGTGTCTGTCTCTGGGCCCTTCCACCTGGTAAGTGGGTGAGTCTGTTACCATCACATCGGTACTTGACAAGTGTGCCTATTATATTCATTATTTTGTCTGCTGAAGTAAAACTTATATTCTTCAAGCTGCTGCCATTTTCTGTCTTGAAAGAAAACCTACAAGTAGGCTATTTTTAAGTTATGCTGCTGTGTTCTAGGTTAGGAAAATGTGAACGATCAAATTACAAAAGAATTCTTCCAGAACTATTTCTGAAGGCATTAGATCCTTAACCAGAAAGATGTAGAAGTGCTAAAAGCTGAAGTCTTACTGTCACTTTCAACTGAAGAATACAATAAAATGAAAGGAAGACATAAGACATATCAGGAAAGATAACTGTCAGTAGAGGAGTGGGATTCCATCTGTAAATGTGCACACAGATCCTCCAAACATATGCCATACATGATGCAATATCAGGTTAGCAGATTTGAGTAGGATTACAGAGATGAGAAGTAAAGAAATTAGCGTGTATCTAATGTAAACTCTGCACTAAGCACTCAATATGTGTTTAACACATGTTATATAATTTAATTTCTATAAAACTCTATGACACAGATATGGGTGAGGAAATCGAGATTCAGATCATTTAAAGCACTTATCCAAGACCTTGTGGCTATTAGATCTGGGACTGAAACACAGAAATCTCTAATTCCAGTGTCCAGTATTCATCCCTTTCTCCCTTCTGCATTCCATTTTCAATCTGGTCTGTCTTGATCCTCATTTGGAGTAAGAGTTTACGAAGCACAGTCTGTGGGTTCTCAGAATTCTGAGGGGGTGATGGCAGAGTTGAATCAGATACCTCTACTTTCATCTCAGCCAGACATCCCTGTGTAGATATGTTGGGTTCAGTGTAACGAGATTTTTGTGTCATATTCTTTAAAGAAAATATTCCATTGCTTTAAGAAGCTCGAAAGCCATAACCACAAGCTAATGCGAGGTCATTTTTGTCCAGGAATGCCAGTTGAATACCATCCAGTCTAGGACTTTGAACAGATACAAATCATGACTTTTGTCAGGAAAAAAAGAAAGCTTAGTTCTTTTTAACATGAAGTGTAAATAAAATAGTGTTAAGTATATACATCACAAAACCCCACCTGAAACAGGGACATGGACTTATATTCACCTAAAATGGTGAGGAGAGGAAGGACATAATCTTTATATGACAGTTAACAAATAATAACTTTAAAAATAGATACAATACCCTTTATTACATCATGTGAAAAATTATGACAACTTTGGCTTCAACTTGTCAAGGGTGTGTCTAAGAATAAATGCATTCTTGTTAAAAACATGAGTTGTAAACATGTAGGAAAAGCTTCACGACATTGTATTTGGCAGTGAATTTTGGGATATGACACCAAAAGCACAAGCAACAAAAGGAAAAATAGACAAACGAGACTACATCGAGCTTAAAAAATTCAGCACAGCAAAGGAAATAGTCAAGTATAAAAAGGCAACCTACAGAATGAGAGAAAATATTTGAAAACTGTATAACTGCTAAGGGGTTAATATCCAGAATATATAAAGAACTCTACATCTCAACAACAACAACAAAAACCCCACAAATAATCTGATTAAAAAATGGGTAAGGCACTCAAATAGACATTTCCCCAAAGAAGATATACAATGGCCAACAAGCATAGCAACAGTAAAGATGCTCAACAACAAAAATCATCAGAGAGCTTCCCTGGTGGCACAGTGGTTAAGAATCCTCCAGCCAATGGAGAGGATACGGGTTCGAGCCCTGGTCCGGGAAGATTCCACATGTCGCATAGCAACTAAACCTGTGCGCCACAACTACTGAGCCTGCGCTCTAGAGCCTGTGAGCCACAACTACTGAGCCCGTGTGCCACGACTACTGAAGCCCGCATGCCTAGAGCCCGTGCTCTGCAACAAGAGAAGCCACCGCAATGAGAAGCCCCTGCACCACAATGAAGTTTAGCCCCCACTGGCCACAGCTAGAGAAAGCCCGTGCAGCAGCGAAGACCCAACGTGGCCAAAAATAAATAATAAATAAAAATTTTTAAAAAATCATCAGAGAGATGTAATCAAAACCACAATGAGATATGGCCTTACACTCATTAGGATGGCCACTATAAAAATTAAAAAAAAATAAAAGAAAGAAAACGACAACTGTTGGCTAAGATGTGGAGAAGTTCGAATCCTTGTGTACCGTTGGAAGGAATGTAAAATAGGGCAACCACTATGGAAAACAGTTATGGAGTTTCCAAAAAAAATTAAAAATAGAATTATCAATCCATGAATCCTACTTCTGGGTATATATCTGATAGAATTGAGAACAAGATCTCAAAGAGATATTTGCACACCTGTGTTCACTGCAACATCATTAACAATAGCCAAGAGGTAGAAGCAACCTGGATGTCCATCAATGGCAGAATGGATTAAAAAAATGTGGAGTGTATATATATATATAATGGAAGATTGTTCAGCCTTTAAAAAGAATGGCACTCTGTCATATGCTACACCATGGATGAACCTTGAGAACGTTATGCTACGTGAAATAAGCCAGTCACAAAAACACAAATACTGTCACAGGTATCTAAAATAGTTGAACTCTTAGAAACAGAAGGTAGAATGGTGGTTTCCAGGGGCTGGGGGAGGGAGAAAAGGGGAGTTTTTGTTCAATGGGTATAGAGTTTCAGTTTTGCAAGGTGAATACTAGAGATCTATTATAGGACAATTTATATATAGTTAACACCACTGTACTGTACACCTAAAAATGATTAAGATGATCAATTTTATGTTTTAACAGTAAAAAAAACTATGGCTAAAATGGTAAAAAGAAAAAAAAATGCTTGTATTCAAGAGGGAGTTAGATGTCAGCAAGATGCAAATTTGGGGTGTCAGTGAACCACATGGTACAAAGATAGTTTGGACCTGACCCACTTTCATGGCTCTGGTTTTCTCTGTATGTAGCTGTTTTCACTGCACAAATTGTGGTTGTTTATTGGGCTTGGGTCACATTAGATGTTGGGCTGAGAAGCCAGCGGACACCTTGTTGCAGAACCAGAAGGCTGATGCGTCACGGAACAGCGTTCACTGTGACGGAAGCTATCTTGTGTCTCAGGACAGAAGCTTGGGAAGCAGCTACGCTGACGGTGCTTTGAGGTAACGATTCCAGAGAGAAAAGGGCACAAGAATTCAAGAATATGCAGGTTGAAGTCCTGGCTCCATCCTTTCACTGTTGCATGCCACCCTAACCCCTCTGATTTTCAATATGAGATGGAGTTAATAGTGACGTTTACAATGACCTTAATAAAAAAAAAGTGTGTAAAAATAGCACAGGGAACTCTGCTCGATATTCTGTAACAACCTAATTGAAAAAGAATTTGAAAAAGAATAGATACATGTATATGTATAACTGAATCACTTGGTTGTACACCTGAAACTATCACAGCATTGTTAATCAACTCTACTCCAATATAGAATAAAAAGTTAAAAAAAATAATTGGTATAATACACGTTCCCGTTCTTTCCCTCCCACAATACTCCTCACACTGTCCTTTTTGTTCCATGTCTATGTCCTTCACTAGACTGTAAGCTCAGGGGACCATGCATAAAGTTGGTCTCGCAGGCTGCTGTCTCCAACAATGGGCTCAGTGCCTGGCACAGAGATGTAGCTGGACAACCATTTACTGAATGAATGAATGAATGAATGAATGTGTTTATCGTGCTTTGTCAAGAATCATTAAAGTATAAGGAATTGTTACTTGGGCTTTTTCCATTTCTCAAGTATTAGCTGGTTAATCTGTAGTCTGGACAGGATCCCCCTATTCAAAAGTTGTTTACAGGGAATGATGTTGGTGAGACACATCATTCATGATAAAATATTGACTTGACACCCACTGTCCGCAAAACTGGCCTCCTGCAATCTCCACCTCACGATAGGATTATGACGTCTAGGAAACAGCCCATTTCTTTATAGAATAAAAAGCTCCCTGTGTCTCTCATTGTTTCTCAGCGTAACCTTCCTCTCCCTGCCCCTGGCCTCCACCCCTACTCTTTTCTAGTCTCTGCCCCCTGATCCCAGCATGTCCCTAGGCCACTGCTTGAAGTGTGAGTTGCCTTATATGATTTATGGGCCCAGTGATGCCGAGGTCAGAACACAGATTGTTTTGCAGGCATCCCTGAAGCCCCTGTGTGGTGCGGGAGATGCAAGCCCGGAGGGGCAGTCACAGGATATGGGATCACATTTGCAACAAGCAGTGCAAAGTGGCACAGGATATCTGTCACCAGACAAGCAAAACAGTCATTGTTTTCTCCCCACCCTGTGACCCAGGCCTGAGTCTATAAAGAGACAGCAGCTGTGGTCCTGACACCCAGATAAACACTGAATAAAGGACAATGTATTAGAAGGAAACAAGATGCTATGTTGTGAGTATGGGTGGCGACTGAGATTTCTGGGGCTCCATTTCTGTCTAAGGTTGTGTTTATCTAAACAGTGTGGGTGCCGTAAGATTCCTTGTGGTATCTGAACATGGTCATCCCCTCAATTACTTAATCAGCAACGTGATCCTTAGTGAGTGTCTTCACTGTGCCACGAGCTGGGCTTAGGGACTGAGACGGACAAGAGACGATGTTAGCGCCTGAACCTCCAGGCCAGGTGAGCTTGCCCCAGTTCCAAGTCCACCTCTCCCTCTCTGAGCAACCTCAGACAGCTTGTGCAACCTCATGGAGGAGACAAATTGTGAGTATTACACTGAGATAGTGGATATTAACACCTAGGGGTTCAATAGTGTAATATGCACATATATTTAAGTATAAGACAGAGTTCCTGCCTTTAAGAGTTTCCTTACAGTTCTCTGCTCTTAACTCTGCTGCCTAATAGAATTACCTGGGGGCACTTTTTAAAAGTGCTAATGCCCAGGTCCTACCTCCAGAAACCATGAGGACATCTAAGGTTTAAAAGCTTCTCGTGTCATTCTAAGACACAACCAGGATTGAGGACAACTCTCTGACAAAACAAAATCAACACAGGCAGAATGAGAGAAAAGTGTATCACCAAATGCCTGCAGCAACTTTAGTCCCAAAGGCAATATTCTCATCTAAATTAACCAGATGAATTTTGCAAATGTCCTACAAACTCCCTGAACGTTACACAATGGTTTCCAGAGGTTGCTTCTAGAATCCATATTTACCTACTTAAAAATAATTTCAACTTCTCTCTAATAAAAGTCTTGGCTTCTTTCACATAACCCCTCTTCTGTGGGCTAAAAAGCTGAGACTTTTATTTCTAGAAGCATAGTCAGATATTTTCTCTGTAAGCCCAATTCCCATGAAAGCCAAAACAAGGAGGGCAGGAAGAAGGAGAGAGAATATTAGGTGCTTTTTGCAACCTCCACTTCTCTCTTCCTCTTGCCCCCCAAACCCAGGCTCACTTGATTCCTATTTTGCCCACGTTAATATCTCCCACGCCTTGGGCACTTGGGGACATTGTCAACTCCACAGCTACCTTGTCCCTTCACTTCTTCCTCCTCCTGTCACCCTGGCCCCAAACAACAACCAGCTCTGACGTTGGGTATTGACGACAGCATGAACATCAAATACTTACATGAGTGTTTTACATCAGTCAGAACTTTAAACCATCATCCTCCAGTAATATCCCACCTTCCAACCCAGGGAGTCAAAACCCTTAACAAGTATCAGTAAACGAATCTTCCTGGAGACATGAATGGGGATGAGACAAATGAAATATAAAGAAGTAAGTGATTATCCAAGGCCACTGCAAGGAGAATCAGGCGTTCTTAGCTCCCACTTCCCAACCCAAAGTTTAGCTCTCTATTTACAGAGCACGGTGTTACTATAATAGCCTAATTGATTTATAATGTTTTTCTCCATATAGTACCATGTGTGCAATTAGTTACTGAAAGGAAATGCAGCTCAGCTCACTTGCCACATCTGCTGCTAGTCAGGGACATACAATTTCATGCCTTATTTTCCAGACGGCTTGATTAACATTCAGGGAAATCTAGTGACTTGGCCAGAGCTGCAGAAAAAGCTGGGAGCTCAGGTATAATCAGACCTGGGAGAACTACCCCAGATGGAAAGAAAACGCAGCACCATCCCAAAACACAAGTCAAACATACAGTATTGTGAGAAAGAGTCACAAATGTGGAATGGCTCTTCTCTCCCCCATTCATTTTGTGTGTTAGTTCATTCGAATTCATTTGTATTCACTGAATACTTAGTAAGTGCCTGTTTTCTTTGAGTAGAGAGTGGTAGGCAAATATATTTTTTCCATGTTTTTATGGAGCCCACTGTCAAGTGGGAAACACACGTATTAAATAAATAATCATACAAAGAAAAAACATGAATGTAGGAGTGATGGATATGTATTAAAAGTGAAGTACAGTATCGGAGTCAGGGGAGGCTTCTCTGAGGGTGAGGTGTTAAATGTGAGACTGAAGAATGAGCACAGATTAGCTCCCGAGCCGGGGAAAGGCACTCTATCCGGAGGGAACTGCAGCTTAGAGGAAAGGTCTTGGTGAATTCCTGGAATTGTGGGAAGGCTGGCATGGCTACAGCTTTAGGAGGTGTGGGAAGTGGTCCAGGGAAGTCTGGAAACAGGAAGGAGCTAGATACATGAAGGCTTTGAGTCTTCTATTACGGATTTTATATGTGGAATCTAAAAAAATAGTCAAACTCACTAAAAGAGAGTAGAAAAGTGGTTTCCAGGGGCTGGAGGGTGGCGGGGAAAGGGATAAGGTGGCAAAAGACTACAAACTTTCATCTATAAGATGAATAAGCTCTGAGGATTTAATAGAGAACATGGTGACTATAGTTGATAACAGTGTAGTACATCAGTGAAATTTGTTAAGAGAGTGGAACTTGAATGTTCGTATATGTGGTGATGAATGTATTAATTAACTAGATGGGAGGGATCTTTTCAAAATGTACACATCTACCAAGATGTGTAGATTTGAAAGTGGGCATCCATGAAGATGTCCACTTTCAATAGCTCATAAGTTTGTCAGTTATAGCTCAATAAAAACGGAATAAAAGTATTTTTAAGTGTTTAAAAAAACCCTTAAATTAAGGTTTTTAAAGAGAAGAGATAATATGGTTTAAAACTGTAGACATTTCTTTTATCTGCTCCATGGAGAATGGAGCCCATATGGGGAGGACAAGGAGAGGAAGCAAAGATAGGAATTGGAATCCAGGCGACAGATGGCTGTGGCTTAGGTTTGAATGAAGATGGTGAGAGTAAAGTGAAAGGGATGGTTTAGAGAGACACCTAGGAGGCAAAAATCAGTAAGATGTGGTGGTAGATTGAAAGTGGGGAGGGAGAGATAATGGTAAGAAGAATGTTCTGTCTTCTTTCTTAGGCAACTGTGTGTATGTAGATGAAATTTACTGATCTGGGAAAAGGCAGAGTGGGAGATATTAATTCTGAATTCCTGTCATAGAGATGGAAACAAGAGAGTGCAATACATCATTTTGAGGGAACGTATAGACCAGGAGGAGAAGGAGGTCCGAGACTGAGGGTTGAAGAATTCCAACTTTGGAGGTCAAATTGGAGGAGGACCTGGTAGGAAGAAGTGTATCTGGAGAAATAAGAGACAAACCAGGAGAATGTGGAATCCCAGAGGCCTAAGAAGAAGAAATGTATCAAGGAAGGGGAAATTAGCTCTGCTGGATGCCGTGGAATTATCAGATACAATGAGAACTGAAGAACGTCAGTTGGATTTAGAAGCTTGGGAGTTGTTAATACCTATAGTAGACCAGTTTTGGTGGATGCATGGCGTATTTTCAAAGACCCATACTCAAGACCAGACTGACACCTAAGAAGTTATATAAAGATCAACAGCATGCTCAGTGAGTACTGAAGAGGATGATTGGATGGTTGAACGGATGGGTGAATGTAGACTTTGCCTGAATCTCAGAAATTTTTTTTTAACTTTTTCATTTTCTTAAATCCTCTGGCTGGTCAGAATATAATATGGGAGAAATGAAGAAACTAAACAGTACTGACATTGGGAGTTGTGGCCTTTCCTTGCAGGAGGAGGAAGGCATGGAGAAAAGGATGAAGAGGGAATGATCATGGTACATGTCTACTAGCTAAGACTTCAGCATCTACCAGGAGATCTCAATGTATCCTCCATCTAAACCAGCCACTTTCAAACCTGGCTGATCATCAGAATGACACCTACACCCACAAGTATTCTGATTCAACAAGCATGTTCTGGCCTGGGAATTAGCATTCTGCAACACTTCAGTTACCCTTGGTTTTAAGTTCTACAATAATGCTCCCTGAAAATTCCAACAAAGAGCTACATGACTCTGTTCCTTCTTTTCCTCACTGTTTTATAAAATATGGAACACAAAGAGAACATATTTGTGATTCGTTAATAGTGCCAAGTGTCATTTTTTCTCTCAGCAGAGGAAACTAAGCCTGAAAACCAAGTGTGGTATAGTCATTTACAAACCCAGGTGCTTGATTCGCTCCTCATAATATTTTGGAATGAATATTGGGAGGCTATTACCAGCCCCATCAGCTCCATTTTTCAGATGTGGAAACTGAGACAGAAAGGTTAAAGGCACAGCCATTAACAGGATAAAGTAGGGACTTCAATCTAGAAGTTTCTCTCCAAGTTCAGGTTTTGAAGGGGAGCTGTTCACCCTACTGATATTTGAGATGCAGGTATAAGAGGGGACAATCAGCCCGGTGACCTGTATTATAACCTGTACCTTGATACAGAAATACATGTACACATATATGCACACATTTTGAAAATGACTGGCTCTACATCAAACACAGAAAGAAAAATAAAATAGAAACTATCATGATTTCTGCCCTCAAAAGAACCTGTAATCTCAATGGCTAGATGTTAAAACTATTTCTAACACAAGGCTGCCAGGCTAAGTGCAAAGTGAATGCTATGGATCATATTAGCTGCCAAAGATTGGGATGGAAATGGATTTAATGTATCTTGTGAAGCTCAGCTTCAGGCCCTTCACTTGTACACACAAGGTTCTGGGATGAACCCTACCAATGTGTTCACATGCTCGTATATTTTGGTAAAATGTGCAATAGTAAGACATTTTTATTGTAAGATATTTTAACTGTCTCTTTCTGCTTTGGCTTCAACTGCATCACCTTTCTCCTTGTGCTCTTTTGTGGAGGGGTGCCTTGGACACTTTCGGGCATCTGGCTCAGTGGTGTTTGAGTAGGGGATGTATTTAGTTTGGGTTTAGTGGGATATGTTCAGAATATGTCTCACAGTGACTCCTGTGTGTTGTTAAATCATGGTGAGCAGTCCTGGTACAGGAATGACTTTCAGAAATTCTTCTGTTGCCTACACTGCCAGCTCACCAGCGTCATGCACAAGGGTGCTGGGCTAGAGGTCTTCTCCTGTGTGGACATGTCCTAGGATGCCTGCCATGAGAAGTCCGCATGTGGGTAGTTGTTAATGAGTGTCTCAATTCAAATATAATTTATAACTAGTCAATGCATAAGAAAACTTAAAATTCCTTGGAATTAGATAGGTCATATACAAAGGAAACCTCACAGAGGATTTTCCAAACTTGGCAGCAATCCTCAACTCTCAATTTTTTAAAAAATCAATGATTCATGCTAGAGGAAAGACTGCGTGGTCTTTCTCTTCTCTCTGTAGAAAAATATAATACAAAACTGTCATCCTCTGAAGAGGTGAGCAAAGAGAATAGAGCCAAAAAAATGCTTTATAGACTTGGGTCAGGCAACTTGCTAATATATTGGATTATATGATGCTTGTGGTATTTGCCAACTTTTTAAATTTTCCAAATAAATATCTTATTCTAAGAAATAATTTACCTTGGAACCTAATTTCATATTATATTTTGTATTTTTTATTTTGCATTTTTTTTGTTGTTGTTGTTACAAGCACCCTCCCCAAACAGTCTACCCTTCAGGTCCCATAAAAAATGGATCTGCTTCTGAGTTTAGTGAAAGGATAAGCCACAGAGGAGGTTAGACATGACTTTGAGAAAGTGGGGGAAGGCTTCCAGGTAGAAGAGCAGTTTTACATGTGAAGGCAACATGAAGCAAGAGCCCGACTTGGAAGGAGTACTTGGAAAGTCACAGGGTGCTTAAAGGAAATCTATCCAGGCTAGCTCTCATGGGGCGGTTGTAGTTTCTTTGTTGCTATGGGTTTTGCTCATTTTGTTTTGTTTTAATCATTTAATTGTTTTACATCTCACTGTTGAAGAGAGCGTGCATCTCCCGGTGCTCCCAGATAGGGGTGCCACATAAAATAGAGTGCCAGTTAAATTTGAATTTCAGATGAACAATGAATAATATTTAGGTATAAGTGTGTCCCCTGCAATACATAAGACATATTTATACTAAAACATTTTTTTGTTGTTCATCTGAAATTCCAATTTGACTGGACGTCTTGTATTTTTATTTGGGAATTCTGAAGGAAGGAAAATGAGTTTTACTTTTGGAAGCCTCTGATTCCGGACCAGGGGTCTTCATCTGCAACAACTCTCCACTGCACCAGCCACTAAGCTGTGTCCAAAGGAGAGCTGTAGGATCTATGGAGCCTTCTTGGTCCACACAGAGCAAGGCAAGTTGACAAAGAGACAGTGGTTGGTGGAGGAGGGACTTTCCAAGTTAGCGGCAAAGCTTTCCTCTGGGAAACAAATGTTGGAGAGTGAAGTAAAGTCATTCCCCAGTGAAGACCACTATTATCACTAAGTACATTAAATCCAAGACCACATTAATGCAACAGACCTAAGGGATGGAGAGCTGAATTTGTGTACATCCAGGGGTGATTTAGTTTCGTTAATTACTTATGTGTCCTTTGCCTATAAAAGATGTTTTGAACAAGGCTTGGTTTCCTCGATTCAAAAACAGTTTAACACAGTTTTTTTTTTTTTTTTAAAACTCACTCCTCTACAATATTGTGCTCATTTATACCCTCCGCAAACATGGGTTTGCTGTTGTAAGGATAAGGGTCGCTAGATTTCGGAAGTAAAAATAAAGAATGCCCAGTTAGATCTGAATTGCTGAAAGATAACAAGCAATTTTTCAGTGTATGGATGGGGTAGCATTTGTTATCTATCAGCAATTCATATTTAAATGTGTGTCCTGTGGTTTACTTGGCAACTCTGCTCGGGATACAAGCTGATATTCCTGATTTTGAAACCATACAAAGATGGGAACTATACCCAATATTTTGTAATAACCTATAAGGGAAAAGAATCTGGATTGTTACAAATATATATAGAATTGTGTCATATATATATTTATATATATATATGACAATCACTTTGCTATACACCTGAAACTAACATAACAGTGTAAATCAACTATACTTCAATGAAAAAAAAAAATCCATCCATACATCCATACATACATACATAAAAGAGTTTGCCCTTCTTTGAAAGTGGGACTATCTGAGTTTTAACCTAGGGGAAAGAAATTGTTGAAAGATAAAAGACCTGCTTCAGAAGGGAGTGAGTTCCCTGTGTTTGGAGACTGGGTGAACGTTTGGTGGGCATGTAATGGAGGTGACATATATTTGAATGAACATATTTGTTGAATGTTGGACTTGAGGACATGATGATTTTTCAGGTCCTTAAGTTGGTGTAGCATAGCACAGGCTCTAGAATTGTATAGATTTAGTTTCAAATTCATGACTTGGCCTCTTATTACTGAATTTTTCTGAGCCTCTCTTGCTTTATTTGTAAAATGGGGACAAGCCTAATGAGTTGTTATAAATATTAAAAAGATAATGCATACAAAGCACATAGCACTGTTATAGACACAACAAATTATAGTGAAATAAATGTTAGCTATTGTCCAAGTCCCTTCAAGCTCTGAGATTATACATTTGCATGAACTTCAGTTACAAAAACTAACTATGAGGATTTAAATAGACCAAGAATTTGGGTTTGTAAGAGAGACAGACTTAATTCAACAGCATGACATCGTACCACGGTAATGACCAAAAATATATCACATGGTCTCTTAGTCAGTTTATGTTTTTGGAATTGGCTCAAAGAGAATGAATTTGGGTTCTACTTTTCTTGTTTCTCTCTCCGCACCCGACACAACACAAAGTACATATTTGGTGCTCAGGAAATAATGTTTCATGGACAAGTGTGCTCTTCTTTGCCATAAATAAGAGTTGGGGCTTTAATGTTTATTCCATGAAATGCTTGGTTAGAAATGAACAAGAAACAAATTCAAGGACATAGTGAGGCTTCTCTTCCTTTCTATCTCTCTGCAGAACTTCTAAAATGTGCTTGTGAGCTTAGTTGTGGACAAAGAATGCCTCCTGGCATTTTAAGCAACTCTTAGCAATGGGATCTCGCTTTTTAAAAGGTGCAGTCTCAAACATTCTAGGTGAGAGTTGCATGACGGCTTCAGTTTTCTGTCATATTAGCACAGATTCATATTTCCAACTGCCTGCTAGGTCGTTTTTCAGTATTTTGCAGAAACCTTATCTTTTTTCTTTCTTTCTTTTTTTTTTTTTTAGGGTAAGTCATCTTGATTTGATCCATTCTTCTAAAATAGCACTACCACACAGGTCAGCAGATCCAAATAATGAATACTTCGGACACAGAGGCTTTATAAAAATTAGTTTGTTTCCTGCCCACATCAGGAATGTGTAGTGTATGCATAATAAACTGGGGAGATTAGTTTATGAGAACTTTAGGTCCACCCTGAGTGCACAGAGATAAGTTCTAAAAATAAAGCCGAGTTCTATTCTCCTTTTTTTTTTTTTTTTTTTCCTCCAGGAGTAAATGCTGACCATGAACCTTCTGGAGACTTGAGAATAAAGCACAGCGGTTAGTCATCGTCCTGCAGTCTCACAGTGCCACCTTTTGGTACATGGTTTCTCATTTCCTAACAGTGAATATGAGACAGCTGGTTTCCTCTGGTGATTTTTTACAATCCAACTTCCTTGGTTATGGCTTGACATAATTTCCCTGGAGAGTTCAGGCTTAGGGTATGACAATATACCTTGGATCTGCAAAGCATTAAAAGGGAGGATATTGTCAGATATATGATCTAGCCATGGACACAGGCCAGATGCATTTGTAACTAAGAGAGAAGCCCCTCTTGTCCTGGTCCATTCCTAACTGGTTTGGCTTTGCTGTTATCTATCAGCACCTTCCTTAACTTTTGCAAAAAGGCTCAGTTAATTTCATTCTTTGCTTTCCAGCTACGTTGTCAGGAGCCTGCTTGTGGCCATATATAACAGGTGACAACTGTGTTTTTTTCAGAGAAATAAAACCAAGAGAGCAATCGCAAGAACTTTATGTTCTTTTCAAGATTGCTTCTCTGGAATATTTACCCACAGTAGAGAATAGGATGTAATGAATTATTTATCAATGGGGCAGGCTTTACTGTATTAATTAATTAGTTAATTAGGATTTGGGTTGTATTTCTGGCATTAACTGAAATTAGACTTGTGTTACAAATATAATAAAATAAAACTATTTAGGCCAACCTGTTGGAGGAAACTTCAAAACACCTAGAGACAATGAGATTTTATGTTTTATGCTTTTGGCTGCTAGTTGGAACCCTTGAAGGAAAAACTGGCTGAATTCTCTAAAATTAGGTTTACTGCATGCCTAGGCCTTAGAATTCCAAGTCCACCATTTGGGCTGAATTTCTACCCTGTCCCAACAGCTAGTCAACTCAATGAAAATACAACTCGTGTTGTTTACTATCATGTGCCCAATAGAAACAGTCGTATTTTTCCTCCTCTAATTTTCAATCAGAAATTTTGGCTTGTTAGAGAGACATAGTCTAGGTTGGCATCACCGTAAAGCACTTGTTTTATTCTGAGTTCTAAGAAGAAAATGGAGACATGTTATAAATAGCAACTCTGGTCTCTACTTTTAGATTGCAGTTTAGTAGACAAGATGGGAAGGACATTTTGGTCAGAATGTTTGAGTTCCTTTACTTATAAAAACCCTATCCATCCGTCACCTTTGAGGTCAAATTTTATTTACTTCAAAAAGCCCCTCTAATTCCCACACTAGCTGTCTCTCTCTACTCCAAATCTCTTTAGCTTTTTTACCTTGACAGTGGGCTGTGCAATAAGGATGGAAAATTCCTAGAGATATCAGACCATGTTTTACCTACTTTGGTGCTTTACGCCTAGTTAGCTCTCAGTATGTGATTTTGAATAAAGTTATGATGGTACACATGGCAGAAGCACAAGAACATTTCCAAAAATGCAACAGCTTAGCTCAATGTGGTATAAACATCTCTGGGAATATAAAGCCCCAACCCCATTCAGTAGTTTCTCTTTTCTCTTGCCCAGTCTAAATTCTGCTGCCAAAGCAGCCTGAAAGCAAATTTGAGCATGTTACCCTCCTCCGTTAAAAGCTCCGTGCTTTTTTCTGGCCTCCTGGATAGACTCCGAACACCTTAGATGGGTCTAGCAGGCTTGTGCTGTCTGTCCCCAGCTCGCTTGTACAATCTCACTTCTCACCATTCCACCCCATTTGCACGCTGGTCTACTCATTCTGAATTTCTCTGTTGTTACCCCTTTCTGAAATATTCTTCCTTCACTTTCCTGCCTGGACAACTTTTTGCCATCATTCAAGACCCAGTGTAAATATTTTCAACCTCTGTTTAGAATTTTCCAAGGCTCCAAGGCAGAGTAAGCCTCAATTTCTTCTGGGATGTTATGTAATTCTGTTCATTATTTTATTATAGCAACTACTATATCTTGTGTCAAAACTTTTCTACTCACATTAAATCACTGACTAAACTTAAGTGACCTGAAGATAGGGACCATAGTGATTTATTTAAATTTTCAAGCAGCAGGTCCAGTGTATAATACGCGGTGAGCTTCCAAAAGTGTGTGACTGATGAATAAATCAATAATCCTGAAGGGTAATGATAATAACACCGGATGAGGACTTGGTGGCCCTGTTACTTTCTTCTGTGAGATCTGCGGCAGTTTAACCTCCCTGGTCTCAGATTGCCCAGCGTGGACGGGCAGTGCTTCAGATTAGGTGACCTCCCTTCTGATACAGGATCTGTGAAGTTTTCACTCCTGAGTAAAGTTCATCAAGGCAGGCTCTCTGGGAACTTCCAAATTCAATAGGTTTAATTTCATTAGTCAGGAAAGACACTTCCAGATTTGGTAGCTCCGGATATTTGAGGGTAAATACCAAGTTAGTAATCAAAGGATTGGAATTTCTGGAAAGAAATGCATTCTAATCTGGAGCTTCTAGTTTAGAGAGACTAAAATATTAGACACAATGTCTATTCCTACTTGAGGTTAATTAGTGGATATCAGAGAGTAAAGGGATGTATCATGCTAACATATGAATAAGTGAACATTCTTTTATAAGCCATCCACATTCAGTGTCAAATTGAATTCCAAAAAAGTAAAATTCACACATACTTTTCAGAGGGTTGAATTGGCATTTTCTTAGACATTCTAGACAGGGGTCCACAGGGCAGGGACTAAGCTGCAGTTGTGTCATACACTTTATGCTTGTTTTCACCTTCTATGCCTCGATTTAAAAGAGATCAGAAATCGAGGAAATAGAAGACCGTGGCCCCCTGCGTATTCAACTTTCTGTTCAATATCTAAAGCTGTCTGATCCGCATATCAAACTTAACATGGCACAAACAGAACACTTGATTGCCCAAATGTCCCAAATTCATTTCCCTAAGTAGTACCTATTTAAGTAAATGCCATCACTATTCATTTAACTGCTTAGGACAAAACCTTAGAAGTTATTGCAGATTCCTCTTTCCCTCAATCCCATCAACCAATTCATCAATCAGATGTAATTTTAAACCCTATTCTGAATCTCTTCTCATCATCTTCACTGCAACCACTCTTTCCCAAGCCACCATTATTTCTTCCTAGATTTTTGCAACGACCTCTGAAGTAGGTTTTCTGCCTCCACATTTGCTCCCTTACCTAGAGTGCCTCCAACACTTTAGAAAGGCCAGAGTGGTCTTTCTAAAGCTTAAATCAGATCATCATACTCCCCTACTTAACAGTTGCTAGTGGCTTCCAAATATACTTTGAATAAAAAGCAAACTTTTTTATGACCTCCTTATCTGGGCTTGCAACGTCCCCAACCTAATCTCCTGCTCTTCCTCCTGTGGTTAACTTTGACTCATCCATGTTCGCTTTTGGTGTCTTAAAACGTACCAAAAATATTCTCATATCATGGCATTTGTACTTATGGTTCCTTCTACAATGAACACTCTTTCCACGTGGCTGCCTTTTTCTCACCATTTAGGTCTGAATTCATGTCTCCTCCTCAAGGAGAACTTCTCTGATCTCACATGAAACAACCTCTCCTGTTATAGTTACTCTCTGTCAAAATTACCCTATTATATATTCTTCATAGCACTTCCAGAACTTTACTTACCCTATTTATTGTTTTTTTTTCTTTACTTATATATTGCAGTCCTATGATGCACTCTCCCTGGAGGAGATTCACATCCAAGAATCCCTTCTTCTTTTAATCTTTCTCTTCTCACACTGGAAGTCCTGCTCCAACCTAGAGGAATGGCATGTGGCTCTTGATTTTCTGGATGCTATACCTGGCTCATCCTGAAGGAGGAGCACTGCATTGCTTGGGAGGGTTTTAGGTTTCATTGGCTTTTTTTCTTTTTTTTTAAAGAATAAATTATCCACAAAGGGAACAAGCAGTTCTTTTTTGCCGACGTTGACCACCCCTAGCTATCATACTCAAAACCCTTCTCTCCTGGGTGGGAGGTGCACGGGTAAGAGAGAAGAGGAGAAAGAAAAGTTCTACCCCCCCCCACCACACAAATAAATTGAAGAAATAATATTCAAAATATTCTGAGTGGTTATTCTTGGGTTTGGGGATTCTGGGTGACATTAATTTTCTTAGTTTTAATTTCCTTTATCTTCAGGATTTTCTAAAATGAATATTTTTTTTCATAACCATAAAATAAATCTTTTTAAAAGATTCCATTTGAGAGAGACTATATAAACCTTCAAACTGCAAAATATAAATAACATTAGCCTCAATCTACCTCTGTGTTCGGATACCTAACTGTATTAGTCCAGTGATAGATACAAAAAGACTTGTTGATTAGCAATGAAAATACAAAAGAACATCAATAAAAATATCTATTCCGGAGAAAAGTTGGTTAAGAGTATTCAACATTAGCCTCTAAATTAAATACGGATGAGATATTTTCTCTTGATTCATTCCACTTATTATTACAACTGAGTAATAAATTATATGGATCAAGAAATTTGGTCAGAAGGGATATTATTTTAGGATCAAAGTAAACCCTTCGGCGACAATTCAGATTCCAATTGTGTGAGGCTATTGGACTTCGGAGAGGCGATCGCGTTATTATGCTACTAGTTAATGTTGAGTCTCTCTCGCGGGTCGTAGAAGAGTGGCTGCTGAGAACAAACAACACCCCTGGTCCAACCTGGCCTGCAGCTCTACAGGAATCATTTGATCATCATTTAAATACACAAGTTCTATGGAATTCAGTAGATTACATGCAATCATTTTGAGAAGATATTTTAAAATTTCAGGTAACGATGCAAGCTTTTGGGTTCAGACCTTTGAAGGTGTCACTCATCATGACTGGTGCGGAAACAGAAATGTCAGTTTTGCTAATTAGGTTGTTGTTGTTTCAATTACTTTACCACTGGCCTGGGGAATCCAAACTCCAAAAGATGGCAAACTATGACTAGCAGTTGGGATTCACTTTTTTTTTTTTTTTTTTTTTTAGCAAATTAAGGCAGTGTGAATTCAACCTAGTGATGAATGTGCCTTTCCCCTTCCAGAGCATCAACTGTACCAAATTGTACAATTTTGGCATCTGCCTTGACAACTCTAGCAAACAATCATTTTGACAGGAAACCATCTGTGTCGAACAATATACACAGTGTCTACATAACACAGAGAGGGAAAGAACAGTCCCTAGGAACAAATAATTGTCTGAAGTGACCCTGGAGGTTGGTACTTAGAATCTCAGGGGGAAATACATGCCAAGAGTTGAACAGTTGAGACAGATTCCTTTCTAGAATGGTTTCGGGGAGAAAGACTCTCCCTTGAGGATTGAAATGATGAGAAAGAAATATTTAATAAACAAGTACCGCCCCTGGATTAAGAAGCTGGCTCTAATCCTGTCTGTTCCATTAACGAACTTTATTTCCCGGGGTAAGCCACTTGACCTCTTGGTATTCTGTTCTCTTTTCTGCATTAACTAGTTGTGTGTTTCCTTGCATAAGTCACTTAGCATTGGTTTGTCTATATAATAAACTTCACCATTTCTGGAAATTGTCTCTCCCTCTCTTCCATGAACTGCCCCAGCTCCACTCCAAACAATGAGCTTGTCTGGCTAAAATTCATTGCTCCAATCAGATTCTTTCCTCTGTGTTTGGAATAGGGACTAAGAGATTCCAACTCAGAATTGTCTGTCTATTCTCTTGAATTGACAAAAATTTGAGATCTCTTAGCAGCAGCAATTTCCCATTGTATGTACCAGGAAACTGAGAAAACAATTCTGGACAAAACAAAAGAACAAAGTAGATGAATAGGCAAAGAGAAAATAAAAAACAACTCAGATTATTCACTTGTTCTCAAAGTCTAGCTTTACTCTTCTCCCTGGATTTTAAGAGAAATTCTAGGATTCTTATCATTCATTCCTTTTTTTTTTTCTCCTTAAATTAGTTTGTCACTTGCAACAAAGGGAAAGCCAACTAATTTAATATTTTATAGGAGTTTGGTATTTGATTTCCTCCAGTCTTTAATGGGATGTACCACTTATAAATCTTTGGTTCTCAGTGAGGAAAATAATGACCCTATACAAAATCAGCATGCTAAATTATATGAGCTCTGTCATCCCATCTTGTTCTAACTTTCTACCTACAATTTTGTTTCTATTAAGGTCAAAGTTTTGGTTGTGGTTACAGACACAATAATGCATCATCTCTGTCCTCATGGAAGAGTTGTAGGACATCCACAAAGACAGCTACAAAATCTTTCAGCTCTTGATGCCAGCTCTAAAAGAAACTAGAGCAGGAAGTGCCTGCTCCATCCCAGCTTTACTATGTGATTCTGAGTTCTCATACTTAGGTCTGATTGTACCTTCAGTAATACCAGAAATTGCAAATGAAAAATAAATTTTAAACAAGTGCTTTATGTTCCTTTGTAGCTGGTAAGATTTGACTGTTTCATATCTAGAGCTGGCTTTCCTGGGAGAATAAATTGTCTGATTGTTGTAATAAGATACCTGCCAGAGATGGATCTAATAGCTTGCAACCCATAGGAACGTAAAGACAATAGCCATCATAACTTAAAGACAATAGTCAAGCTAAAGACTGGATGAATGATCAAAGGCTTAGTGATAGCCTTAGGAGTCAGGATCCTCTGGTACAATTTATCTGCTCAGTTTCTTCTCTGTCCATTTTCAATCTCCTGCCTTAGCATCTTTGCTTGCGTAGTTTCTCCCATGGGGTATGATTCCTGTTCTATGAGTCTCAATTCCAACTTCATCTATCGAAGGGAGCTTTTAGTCTACTTGATCGCACAGTGACTCTTCCCTCCTCTGAATTCAAAGTATTTGATATTAGCCCCATTCATTTGAAAATCATGTGGTGCCTTGTGAGGATAATGCTAGCCACTCTATAACAAATAAATTCCAAAATTTCAGTGGCTTAACCCAAGAGAAGCTTATTTCTTATTCATGACATAGTGTGGGTTTATGGCCATTTGATGTCTTTCCTCCAAAAGATGATTCAGGAACCCAGAGTCCTTCCATCATACTCTCCTACAGTTTGCCCCAAGGCCTTAGAGCCTTCCATATCCATCCAATAGAACAGAGACACCAAAGCACCTCAGCCTAGAAGTGACAAATTTTCATTTTTCTTATATTCTATTGGAAAAGAACTGGTCACATAGCCTCTTCTGCAAGTATGATGAGAAATGTAGTTCCTGGCTGGATACCACCTTCTTAATGCAACTCTGAACTACAGAAGTGGAAGCTTGAAGGGACTTCCCTGGTGGTCTAGTGGCTAAGACTCCATGCTCCCAATGCAGGGAGGGGCCCGGGTTCCATCCCTGGTTGGGGAACTAGATCCCGCATGCATGCCGCAAATAAGAAGCCCACATGCCACAAGGAAGATTCCCGCATGCTGCAGCTAGGAGCTGGTGCAGCCAAAATAAATAAGTAAATAAATATTTTTTTTAAAAAAGAAGCAGAAGCTTGAATTTTGGTTGATGGCCAGCTCTCTTTTCCACACATTTCTTGTACTTAACTTCCTCTCTATAAGCACTATTTCTCATTTCAAGCATTAATATTCTTGATGGTGATGCAATTATATTTATCTCTCATAGCATATAACATACTACCGTGAGCATGTTTTGTTCTTATTTAATGTGTCTTGATTGGTTTGTACTAAATTAGGAAAGTATTGAAGCATTACAGTGATGCCAAATTTCCCCAAAGTGCCTGGATATTATCCTGTTATCTGGTTTGATGAAATCCAGAAACAAATGGATAAATAGAATGGAAACATTCTCTTTAAAATGTGGTATTGTGCTTTATTCAACAATATTTATTTCATAAACATTTATGGAGCAATTACAATGTGCTAAACATTACACCAGATGTTTTGGCAAAGGAGATACATATCTTAGAGTTCCTGACCATGAGAGTTTATAATAAGACTGACGAGAAAAAGTCATTTATGAACGTACAGACTGAAAAAACTACAGAGGTGTATGCACAGAATGGAATGGAGTTGATGAACAGAGCACAGAGGGGAGGTCTCTCACTTTACAGGTTGATCTACTGTGATGAGCTCTAGATAGAAGCCATGAGACCATTCTTCATCATGATCAACGTTACTAATAAAAAAATAAGATTGGCGTAGCACAATATCAGACACTCTCGTGTATATCATGTTGTTTTCCTCCACTGCGATCTTTTGGGAAGATTAAAAAAACCAAGGCTCAAGGAAGCAAAGTGAGTTTCCTAAGATAACATAAGGAATAAATGGTGAAGACTGGAGTTATCCCACTATTGTAATAAATTTGTACTTGTGTATTAGGTACTTTCTTCAAGCGTTATACATTTTAGTATATGGAAGTGAAGAGTCACAGTGACAGAGCCAGTGATATAAATACATCGTGGTGTCCTCAGAGCCTGTCACCTTGTAGATGCTGAAGAAATAAAAGTCTTAATGAATGGATGGGTTGGCATTTCACAAAGCTGCATGTACCAGTTTAGATCACGAGGGAACAATTACCAACCTGTTCTTTTCAGTAGGTGTGCTAACTAGTAACTTGATTATACACCTCCCTCAAGGTTCCAAAATATGAGGAATTGAATTAAGGTCCCAACGTACTTACTTTTCTTTGACGATGGCAACAGTTCTGAATGAGACAGAGTCCTTCACTGAGAGTACAGAGAGGGTGGTTCACAAAGCACTGTGGAGTCCACATTGGTTCCAGACCAGCTTGTCAATAAGAGAGCTGGGCTGGCATAGAGCAGTGTTGCAGCTACACCTACTGGAGTTTCCCTAAACCACAACTGAACTCTCAATAGAAATATTGAAAGTATGACAATCTAAGAACATTTAAAATTTTCACGCCAATCCATCTTTCTCATTAATGACCTGCACTTGCACATGTGGGAAATAAGATAACTTCCTATGGAAAAAATAGTCATAAAAGGTTATCTTACTTTCCACATGTGTAAGCATAGCTTTTTATGTAGCAGAAAGATGATTTAACATTAAATGTTCAATTTGAGACCAAAATACAGTAAGGGATGCTTCTATGTTTACCACCCAAAGCAAAAGTGGAATCACTGATAATATACAAATGCAAAAACATCGACGTCTACAAATCTGCGTTTATTTATAAAATATACTCATCTGCAGAGTAGTCTGTGTCTCTTTGCTTCTGGTTCAAAAAAGAAAGGTCAAATTTAGTCTTCAATGAGATTGCTGGGGAGAGCTCTCATTTTGAAGCTCCACATGCCACCCCCAGCCAGAACTCAGTTTATGCTTTTTTTCTCTTTTTTTCCTCTTCCTTTCTCTTCCAGATCCTTCCACCTCCACTGCTCTCCCTGTCCCCGCATAAACCTGGGGCAAACTGTAGTCCATAAGCAGCCATACCAGCCACAGCATCTTGGATTCGTTAAGAGCTTTGCAGATGAGCTCAAACTCATTTTTCATCTTATTCTTGGAGTCATCAGATTAAAGCTTGTCACATTTTCTGGACACAAAGCTCCAGGCATGTTTTATTCATTATCTGTTCTCATCTTTGAGACAAGCACCTGCAAACCATTTCAGGGTTGGGAGACATCTCAGAAGTTTCAACCTACCATGCGTAGGTTTTTGCATCTTTCCTTGGGCCAAGAATCCTCATAGCAGCTTGGTTCATCCCAGCTACTTGGTGACCCAACTAAGTCCTAGGGCCAGTTGTTCACAAGGATGTTCTTGCTGCTGGCATTTGAGGACAAATTGAATCTAAAATAGCAAAAATTCTTTATCAACCTTTTACATCATATGACTTAAGTTTAAACCATTTTCTCAAAACAGTTGAGAATGAGGACAGAGAAACAAAGGCAGGTGGTGTTGAATTAAGGGCTGCTGGCCTGATTGCTGTTCCAACAGCCTACGTATCCCCTCATAACTCACTGATAATGGCCATTAGGGGCAAAACACTGGGCTGCATAGGATTAAAGCATGAAGCCTGGTTTTGTCAATACTTCCAGGTAACCTTGGACAGTTGCTCTATTTCTCTGCCTTCGTGTACCCACTGCTGAGGCAGGATGATTCTAAGCTGATCAATCGCTTACAAAAAATGCCTTCTTCATCAAGCGCTCAAAGAGACACCATGATATAGATTGTGGATCCTTTTTAGAATGTTTAGGGTAAGAATTGAGCAAAAGTGTTCCAAAACTAGACGATACGGCAAATCAGTGGTAGAAGGAAATATACCTCAAGTATTCTGATTCCCAGTCTATTGATCTTAGGTGAAACTTGGTCCTGCAATACAGTCTTCTTCGAAAACAAAGAATTCCACATTTTTTGAAGTAATTTGAAATGTCAGAGGAAAATCAAAATTGGTTTAAAGTTTAGAAATAACTGTGAACATATGCTAGCAAATTCTATCTCAGGTGTCTATATATGCTTATCTTTGTGTCGTGTGACAAGGCTATGTTTAACTAACTAGCTAACTCACTAACTAAACATAGGAATAAAAGGGGAAAGGCCCCAGAAGTTCAAATGCAAATTATCTGCACAAAGAAATTTATGGGGAGGAAATATTGGGAAACAACATCCTCTGTGGCAGTACTACATCAGAAATCAATTGGTCGGTCATAAAATAACTTGGACACCAAGCTCAGGACCCCTTATAGGGTCATATCACTTCAGAAAGTGATGGAATATTTGGCGAGTGACACACAAGGATGGGAGTTGAGCCAGCTACCCACAAAGGATTGTTTTACTCTATGCCAATCTCACTTTCTAGCGACCACATGCTGGACAACAGCAATTTGCTCCTCCTTGCCTGCTGGTAAGATAGACATCATGCCCTAACACAGAATATACCTTCCCGGACATGGCTAATGTTAAGAGAAATAATCACAAAAGCTTGACCACTTCCTAGATGTTTACTGAGAGCATTTATTGGGGTTTTAAGGTATACAAATATGTATGAGATATAATCTCTTGTGACCAGGAATTTACAATCCAGTTGGGAGAAACAGCAGTTCCCGAGAATGTAATCAGCAGTAGAGAAGTAGGCCACTGTACAAGTTGGTGATGATAATAACAAAGGAGCACGACAGGTAGAAAAGACAGGGGTTTAGAGGAGGCTACCTGTGGACAAGAAGGGTTGAGAAGATTTCTCAAAGGAGAATTCTAAGTTGCGTATTGAAGGATGGGTAGAAGTTGGTGGCAGAAATAAGTCCAGTTGTGGTAATAGAAAAAATAAAATCTTGGTTGCAAGAAAAGTCAGAGATGGGAACAAAAAGGCCATCTGGCTGGATTCAGTGATTCAGACGCACATGCTCATGTTCATTTTTACACGAAGCCAGTTAGATCAGTAGGGCTGCTGGTTTGCTGCAGAAATCTGCACTTCCTCCTCAGTGCCTCTTTTTTATTTATTGTTCTAATCACTGGGCATAATAGCAGCCAAGTCATAGGAGGATGGTGCTGTGACAGGATAATGGTCTCCGGCTTTGAAAATAACGTCTCAGTTTCTCTGAGGCCTCTTCTTTGGCAGCAGGAGACCATTAGCGTGTCATGTTGTCCGGCCCTATTGACATTATCTTTTAATTGTCCCTGAAGACCCATCTCCCAGGCAGTATGTCTGAGATTTTCAGCGCACTGGGCTTTCTGGACTGACATCCCAATCCACTTTATCATCTAACTTCAGAAAGTGTAAGGGACAAAGAAGATTAGAGGCTTTTATGAAGGGAGAGGAGCATCACGGGAAGAGGTAGGGAAGGCTATATTCATGACAACAATTAAAGACAAAGTGGCAAGACAAGCAAGTTATTCTGCAAGAATTCCACGAACAGATGTGTGTGTGTGTGTGTGTGTGTGTGTGTGTGTGTGTGTGTGTGTGGCTATATGTAAAGACAAGGATACCATGTTAAATAGGCTATTCAAGACAAAAATCAAATTTCTAAACTGAGTGTTTTGATAGTTTGGTATAAGACGTAATTAGAGAAGCAGAATGATGCCAGTCCTGGCATATTGGCTCTGTCCTCAACTTTTCTTGAGAGACAGAGCTGCATGTCTGGGTGGTCCCTCCTGTTGGCTCCGTTGTTTCCGTCAAGTGTCTGAAGTGTTATTATTCCCAGAAGGCTGGCCAGCTGTTCTCTCTCTCCCCTGAGGACAAAATTAAGTAAATAAGCTTAAACTGTATGAAGAGGCTAGAGGAGAGTGAGAAAGTAATTTTGGACCCTGGAGGGTTGAGATCTGAGCGTCAAAGACAATGGGAATTCCTTGTCTGTATGAAGAGGCTAGAGGAGAGTGAGAAGGTAATTTTGGACCCTGGAGGGTTGAGATCTGAGCCAAAGACAATGGGAATTCCTCTTTGTTAACAGCTGGTTCTGGTATGGGAAGGGGTGGGTGTAAACAGCTGGTTCTGGTATGGGAAGGGGTGGGTGTAAACAGCTGGTTCTGGTATGGGAAGGGGTGGGTGTAGTCTGGTTAGGAACCTGCAGGCGAGTGGGGGTCAGAGTAGACCTTCCTCCAGTTGAGTCAGTCACTGGTGGGATGGGCTGTGTCTGGATTTGTGACAGAAAGGGATGGATGTTACAGGGGATTCAAGACAGAGTGGGAGGTGGACTCAGTGTCCTTGAAGGTCACTTCTCTCCCACTTCAGGCCTAGGGGTCAGCCTTCATCATCTTACTGGCCAGGAGCTTCCCTTAGAGATCATCAGTTAGGAAAAGGAGCTCTGCATGAATATGTCTTTGTCCACGTGCAGTCCCAGCACCCGGTTCACAGTGACACCAGGGTAGCTGTTTGGGGATGTGCTCCTCCCCACCCCAGCTCTGGGAGCCATGGCTCCCTGCCCATGCTTCCAGCTCACAATAGCATCATGGCTGCCAGGCTCTGATTAAAGGGCTCCCTGGGGCCTTCCCTTGTAGCCTGTCTTCTTCCCTCCAGCCCCGCCCTCCCCTGCATTCCAGAATCCCCTCCCTCTTCCTGTTATTGTTCTGCTCCTTTCTGATAAGATTACATTTGTCCCCATGAAGAGGAATGTTTCTTTCCTGTACGTTAATGTTTTTCAAAGGTGCACTAATGAAAAGATCTCTATCCTAATGCCAGATAATTTATACTAAGTGTTAAGGGATCTGAGAGAGGAATGAGAGGGCCCAGGAGGTGGGGGAGGCCTGATTCTCCTTTAATCACTTAGGAAACATTTGACAGACTATCACCAAGCTTGTGATTCTGGTTTCCAAATGCAGTTTTGTTTTGGCTACGGGGAGAGGAATTGCATTTTACAAGGTAGAGAGATAATAGATCAGCTGGAAGGGAGAAAGAAGACGTGAGTTCCAAAGTTAACTTTTCTACGGTGCTTTGTTGCTCACGTATGGTGTGCGGGCATGTCCCTTCATTCTTACCTCAGCTTCCTCGTTTGTGAAATCGGGCCATCTACCTACTTCAGGGTTTTTGTGAGGGTTAGTGACATAGCCTGTGAGACACGCTTTATAAGTGGGAAGTATAAATATAAGGTAGTTTGATCACCTAAATATATAAATCGTGACTCAGGGTGCGATGCACCAACTCTAGGAAACAGGCCCTATAAAGGGTTTGAGAAAGTCAGGCATCATCTTTGTTCTCCTATCCAGCTCCCAGCCAGTCGAATTTTGTTTAAAGATACTGTAGAAGTCTGTTCAAGCCCTACCACATGGAAAAGGATCCTTAGCAATCATTGTATAGATGACAAAACTGAGGTCCCCCCAAAACAAGAGAATTATTCAAGTTGGTGCATCTTTTAACAGCAAAGCCAGCACTAGAATTCAGTGGAGGTTTGAGATACCTGGGCTGGGTTCTTTCCAGTCAAACATACAGTTTCTCCCACCAGGAATATGATTGCTGTGTTGTCCTTCAAAGACATGTTGGATATAAACTGAATAAGCCACGGACCGACTATGGATTCCCTAGCATGAAAGCAAAGGGCTTAGATGCAAAGTTACAGCCCTTGTATTTCAAGGCTGTTGCAGATATTCTGAGCTGATCGTTTTCTAATCTGTCTTCCTGTTTCTGTTGGCTCCGTTGACTTATCCCTCTCTTGGCCCCGACTGAGCTGCCTGGCTGGCTAACTTACCAGAAGTTGCCCTGGAGGGCAGTGCTTTGGTCCGTTTATCAGTGGTTCAGAGAATTTGACATCCCTTAGTGCAACGGCAAGCCTTGTCTCCCTACCTGGAAATAAGAGAAAACTATTTCCATAGAAACCATAAGAACATAGGGAAAAGCCATTGATTCATATGAAAGTGAGGCTGGAGACACGAAAGAGTCAGGGAAAAAAAAAAGGGTCAAGAACAGTGGTCCTCAAACCGGGAGGCAAATTAGAATCATCGGTGGAGCTTGTAAAACTTGTAGATGCCCAAGCTCCAGCCTAGACTGATAGTTGACCAAATTTAGCATTCATCAGGAACACTTGGAGGGCTTCTGAAAGCAGGTTTCTGGAACCCACCATAGAGTTTCTGATTCAGTGGGTCTACGGTGGGGTCTGAGGATTTTCAGTTCTAACACTCCTAGATGAAGATGTGCTGCTGGTCCAGGGATCTCATTTTGAGAAACACGTACCTAGACCAACTATATCAAAATTTCCAGGTACAGGATCCAGACATCTGTATTTTTTAAAGCTCCCTGGGTGACTCCAATGTGTGGCCACATTTGCCAACCGCTGATGATACAGGGCAATGCAGATTCTAGAACAAGTAGCTATGGTGGCCCATTCACACTTCTAATCTTCTCAAGAGGATGCCATCCTGAGTCTTCTCAGGAGAGAGTTTCCTTCTGATGATTATTAGATGGGAAAGACACTAAGAATTCGTTGTCCCAAAATATTCCTTCCTATGCTTCTTTCATCCCTTCCCCGCCCATTAATTAGTTATCTAAGCTTCGTAAGTTACCTATGCTTATTCTCTGTGCCTTAAAGGCATTGGAAAGGCTGGTCTGAATTCCTGATGGACGCCTGAAGGAGTGAAGTGAGAAACTGGCCACAGCTTCCCACTGCATCCCTGTAGTCTGAAGACATTTCTAGCTGAAAGAAAAGCATAATAGGACACTGTAACTGTGAAATGCCCCAGGTCAATTGCTTGTCCTCACATGGTTATCGGTCGTCCTGGTCACACTCAGGAAAGCAGCATCTCTGGTCGTGGGGAAACTTTGCATGAAGTATGTAATAACTTCTCACCATCTGGAGTCAGTGGAATGACACCTGCTGAAATGGAATCAGTAGATATTAACCTGAATTTAGTCATTCATTAAAGAGATCTAATAATTAATATTGATCTGTTCTATGACCAAGCTCATTTCATGCATTTTCTTATTTAATTTGAGCACAGCAACTTAATAAGACAGCCATTTGGTTTCTATTTTATAGAGGGGGCGTGGAGGTTCAGAGCGATAACGCGGTTCACCAAAGTTTGTAAAGCTGCGATTCCTACTTAAGTCTGACCTAGTACAGCACTGAGAGCTAGAGATTTCTGTCCAAAGACAGATCAGGAGGGGAGACTGGGCATCAACAGGGGGTTAAGGTAAGTCAGGTACAGAGGCTGGAACCACCATGGATAGGGGAACTGCTAAGGAGGCTTGAGAATGAAGCCAAGCTGGAAAGAAAGGATGGCTCTAAAGACAATGAAGCCAACTTCATAATTTGGCATAAGGCCTCCTTCTTGGACTAGGATAGTTAACAAAAAAAAAAAAACAAACACTACAATAACACAAGCTTGAAAACATTATTGTCACTAGCGAAGATATTGTTAACATGATTTAGTCATTTATGCACACACACCCATAATAGATTTGCGAACTCTGGAGACCTGTTGCAGATACTGATTTGCAGCTTGGTTTTTTGTTTGTTTGTTTGTTTGTTTGTAATCTATCAGTAATTCAACCTGGAATTTTTGTTAAGGTTGATAAATATTTTTCTAAAGCGTGATTGTTAAGGAGTGTGTTTTATTACACTGTATGTGTGTGCCATACTGAACCAGTTCTCTATTGTAAGGCTTTTGCTTTTATCCAGATGTACTTTTTATAAAACAAAGTTACAGTGAAGGTTACATAAAATTCCTCATCCTTACTTATTTTTTTTAAATTGAAGTATAGTTGGTTTACAATGTCGTGTTAGTTTCAGGCATACAGCACAGTGATTCGGTTATACAGATAAATATATATCTATTCTTTTTCAGATTCTTTTCACTTATAGCTTATTACAAAATATTGAGTAGAGTTCCCTGTGCTATACAGTAAGTTCTTGTTGGTTATCTGTTTTATATACAGTAGTGTGTATATGTTAAAGTAAAATTCTTAGAAGTTGAATTGCTAGATCTTACATATGCCTATTTTTAAGGTCTTTGATACCTATTACCCAATTCCTCTACAGGGAGTTTTTATTTTGTTAAACCAGTTTTCCACCTGCATTGTCAGAGGGTGCCCATTTCTGGCAGCCTTGAAAACACTGACTATCAATACTTTTAAATACCAGTTGGATAGGTGAAAATTGGTGCCCATTGAAATTTTTATTAGCAACACATTCTCCTAGAAAATTAAAACAAAAACCTTTTATTTAACCAAATAGGATTTCCACAGTAATCTCAGGTTTATCAATCCCATTGTAATCACAAATTTTTGCTTAAATCATAATTTAGACATATTGACACACTTAGCTGCACTGTCTCTTCATGCTTCTCTCTTACCTTCACCTTCATCAACTCTGGACTTTCTGACTTAGAACTCCTACATATGGAGTGTGTGTATGTGTGTTTGTCAGGAGAGGGTTATTTCCCCCCAAAACCTTGTGTTTTGGAACTAAAAAGAAGACTGTATTCTCCATAGGAAAACCCACATTTCTACTTGTCTTCATTTCTCTACTGTTCTCCACCCACTGTTGGTCACCTCATTTCCCAATTAACCCAGGCATCCTTGATTCTGCGGGTAAAAGGCAAAACCGAGCGCTCTGCAGACATTATATAATACCCCCATGAGGGCGTCAGTATTTGACAGCCTTCGATAGGTTAATTTTTCAAAGTGGTAAGCTGATATTTCTGTATAAAATGCACATCTGCAGGGTAAATGGTATTAAGTGTTGGTGAATTATGGTCCCAGCCTAGGGGTCACTTGGGCTTCAATGCTACAAGCACCTTAATGCTTTTTTGAATGAAGGCTCCACTAACTGCTTCCATATGATTCTCCCCTGGCCCCTCCCCCCAGCCTCCATCACTGTCCCCAGCCCCTCCCCAGTTGTGCCCTGGCACAGGAATAATGAGCTATGAAATTGTACCGTATTGATTGGGGGCTGATGTTAGAACAGAACCTGCCATTTTTCCCCGGGATTTGCTTTGACTCTTGAAGTTCAGACAGCGTCGGGGTCAAGTCCCAGAAGCCCTAAGTCCTCCCCACTCCCCATTCCTTTAAACCACTGGGAGTGCACACTTAGACTGCAAAGGGGCAGACAGATCATTAATTAGCTCGGCTGCTAGGCTGTCTTGTGGGAGTGGGATTTGAGGGCATTTTAAAGGGTGTGCTGGCATGTTGATGGGGAGGAGGAAGAGGGAAGGAGTTGTAAGCATCCCCCAAATACACCGTCAGAAGGGTCGCCTGGGTGAGGCAAGCCAGTCCAGAAATGAGTCTTCTGAGGTTTGCCTGCTCCCCACCCAGACGACGACGCAAAGCCTGAACCCTAACAGGTTGGAAGGAGCACTGAGAGACAACTCAGGCTGGCCCCCCAGATGGAGGTTAAAGTTAAAAACATTGTCAATTTGGCTAAAAGAGCATCAGCAGGAGACCTGGCGATGCACAAACATGGAGAAGACCTGCATGTGTCATGTACCGATTGCACGTCAGGCGCTCCCGTGTGCATCCCTGACTCTACCCAACTGGCTCCTTTGGGAGGCAGGTATGAACACACCCACTCACGGCAAGCTGCTTGCCCAAGACTACCGCTGGATCTCAGAGACAGTGGATCTGGACTCACATTCAGATCTGCCCGGCTTCAAACCTGTGCTCTCCAGCACCGTAGCCTATGGTATGTGTCCTGGAGTCACACAGACCTGGGCTGGAGGCTGACTATTTCACTCACAAACTGGATAACCCAGAGACACTCAATTTTCACATCTGTAAAGTGAGATGATCTTTCTATATGCCATTTACAGCTGTTGTGAGAATAAAAGAAGCATGCATGGGAAGTGGTCAGCAGAGTGTAGTGCCTGTGTAGCATTCTAAAGATGTTAGTCATTATTAGTCATTTTTATTGTTTTTACTATTATTATGTTTCCTCCTAGGAGCCATGCATCCCCACAGACTCGTACTCCTTGACAGTCAGGTCTAGAGCTGCCCATTCCAGCCTCCTCTGACTTTAAGCCCAGCATCTTCTCCTGATCCAGCTTGAGGTGACTTGGCATCTCCTGAGTTCCTATAATGCCACCTGCCCTAGTGTCTTGGCAGTGATACACGCTGCCCTCTCCCTTTAATTGTATTATTGAACTAGTATTTCTATTTTATGGCTGTTTAATTTCCCCCGTGTTTATGGCCTATTCTCCCCCAACTAAATTGTGAGGATCTCTGAAGAGCAAAGGTCTCACATTTCTTTGAGTTTCTTAATGTACCTGGTTTGAAGCCATGTCAGTCTTGTTGCTCAAAAAAGTCTGAGAATTCTTAGTACATAGCAATTTAATAAAGAGTATCAAATCTTGTGTTAGATACCCTTAAAGAAATTGGGTGGAGTTTGTTTTTATTTCCCACATCACAGGTCTGGTCTGTAGTCTATACTCTGGCCACTGCTGCCCCTACTGGCATCTAAATGTGAGTCTGTATTTGGTAGTGGGATTCTCTTTTGAAATAATTAGATGTTTTTAAAAAACAAAACAGAAAACCTAGGTAAATGAAAGAGCTCAAAAAATGAATTCAGCCAAACTAAACTGTATTTGTTTTTAAAGGTTCTGTTCTCTCCACCACGGATTTGGCTTTGTAGCCAAATAGTTGAGATTTATGTATCTTTATGCAGCAAAAAGTCATACTGAATGTGTTTACAGTGAGGGCTCTTTCAGACATGCTTTATAGAAACTCAACACAAACCAGTTTGAGAAAAAAAGGATGTTAGGGATGAATCAAAAAAACAGAACAGCTTTCAGAGATCTTAAAAACTAGAATCTGAACCATTTTCCTCTTCCTGCCTCCCTACTTCTTATTTCACCTTCCCTGGTGATAGATTTATTCTGTCTTCTTTCAGCTCTGAGATTATATTTTTAATGCTCCACAGTCAAATGAGAAAGATGTTTTCTCCAGCAGAAAACTACCAGGAAGAATTCTCATAGAAACAGGAATAGGGATATTATAATTAGCATAGTCTGGGTCCCATTCCTCCCGACTCCCACCCTTTCTATAGTCAGAATGGCCACTCTTCAACAATCTTCAGACAGCCAGCATGAAAGGTTAAACACCTGAATATTGCCAGATTGTTTTGTCTTGCGCTCACTCATCATGTTAATATTTAACAAGCATTTATTGAGCGCCAAAGAGTGAATGAACAGGGGAGACGGTTACTACCCTTATGTAGCTAGTATTCAAGTGGGGAAGAGTGGGGATTAAATAATTGCTAACAACAGGTGAGGTAAGCACTATGGAAGGAAAAGTTTGGGTGGTCCAGGAGCACCGACCCCAGGGAAGAGATGGATTCCAGGACCAGGATGAAGTGAATTGAGTTATAGTTGGCCTGGTGAAGAGGAAGGGAGAGAACATTTGGCACCTGTGAGAATGCCTCGAGGAGAAAAAGCAAGCCTAGTTTGAGACGCTTGAAGCAAAAGGCTCAGGATGGCTGACCCCTGGGAGGCTTGCCCTCTTCCTCCAGGACCCCTCACACAGGGTCTTTACTAGAATCCTTGAGAGCTGTGCTCAGTCCAGCTCCTTGGTCAACCTTTCTAGGTGTGTGTGTGTGCTGAACCCCTGAGTTTAGAAGGTGGAAAACCTTGCTTCCTACCATTCTCATCACAAAAGGCAATTCACTGTTCACTTGAATGTGCGTTGGGCAGTGGAGGTCTCTGAAACCCACTTAGACAGCTGAGTTTGGAGAATGTGGAGGCCAAGTTGTTCTTTTCCACATCACCTTTCATTTGTTCAGGGAGCCTCTCTGTCCAGCTGAAAATCACCTCATCCTTCTCTTAACCACGTATTACCCTATTTATATCTCTCTTGTGATATGCACTTTCTACCTAATGTTACATCTATGTGTGTTCCCATCTTCTCTCTACAACTGCTCCCTGAGAACCGGATCAAGCTGATTATCTATGTGTCCTCCGTGTCTCTCTCTACAGGGCATTTCCCGGAGTAGGTGCTCACAATGAAATTAATGCTTCTATGGTAAAAATTGTATTCCAGGTACTATTCTTTTTAATCCTCATAACAATTCTATCAGGTAAACAATTTATCAACATTTTTCAAATGAGTAAACTGAGGCACAGAAAGATTAAGTAATGAGTGAAATGTCACAGAGCTTATAAATGCTGGAGTCAAAACTTGAACCCAAGAAATCTGGTACCAGAGTCCAAGATCTTATCTATTATGCTAAACTGTCTATTGAGTGCTAAATGAATTCATGAATGGATGGATGGATGGATGGATGGATGGATGGATGGATGGATGAGTAAGAACCAAACTGGAGGCACAGAACCCTGGAAATGGAGCACTCAGGAAGAACTATCAGTAGAAATACACAGGACTGAGCATATCTTAAAAACCACAGAGGTAAAGCTGGTCAGTTAACCATGGTTGTTGTAACACCCAGTGGAAAGCTTGGAAGTACTTTCCCCGGGGTGCATATCAGCTCCTCAAATCTACATACAGACCTTACCAAACTGTAAACATGGGGTTTGCAATGATTTAGAGTAATCTTGAATTCTACTAAACTCCAAATAATTTTGTAATTCCCCTTTCTGCTTATTTCCCCAGATTCCTCAAATCATTCTTCAGCACTCACCTTTGCCACGTAAGTATCACAAAATAATCATAAATATTTTAAAGATGCCTTAGAGGGGAACTTATTTGCCTAAGAAGTTAGAGGTCTAGTTTAGGGGTCTTTTCCATTTTGTTGAAAATAAATGATGTTTCTGAAGAGTTTGTTGTGTAACATTCCAATATCTATTTAATAATTATTCAGCTGGGAAGGATGAGCTAGGAGGATGATGGTTACGTAGAACTGATGGATGTTTTCTTTGAGGTGTAACATAGAATCATCCCAGCCATGGATCTTTGCTCCAGAATCCCTCTAAAATCTCAGATATCTGTAGATATTGCCTCTGAAGTTTCTCTAGCTCCAAATCACTCCGAGTATTCTGGTTTCCAACCTCTGCCGTGGGGGACATAGGTAGATGTCCAGAGTGCTTATAGACACTGTGTGTCAGCCATTGCTGGGAATGGCCTTACTTCCCCTTACTATCAAGCTCCACTTATCAAGCTGTAAGGGCCAGATTATTTATCAAATCAGTTCCCATGTTTTGTACGTGAGTCCCAGATCTGTATCACCAAGTCTGTACACCTATCCCTGACAGAGTGGCAAAGGAATTTATGATGTTTCTGACTAGGGAGAATGAGAGGAAACAAGGAATTTTAACTAAAACTATCTAAGCACTTCTGTTGGAAGCTACTGACTCTTAAACAACTGGTGAAATAATTTAAGAAGTCAACCCTAGGAAAACGGCATCTTGGAATAAAGCAGAAGTAGGAGCAGGAGGGAGGCTTGCCAGGTCTACTGCTAGCGACACAATTCCATAGTCTGCATTTTATTACTAGACCCTGGGCGGGGGGGTTCTAGTTAAACTCGCTGGAGCTAAAGGATTACAGACATTCCTATTTAATTTATGGCTCTGCAAACTGCACTAATTTGATTGAAAAAACACATATTGTTGAGATAATTTACATGTTTTACCGTTAAACATGCATTATAAACTTATAGACCATTGGCTTTTTTTTTTTTTTTTTGGCTTTATTTATTTATTTATTTATTTTTGGCTGAGTTGGGTCTTTGTTGCTGTGTGTGGGCTTTCTCTAGTTGCAGCGAGCGGGGGCTACTCTTCGCTGGGGTGCATGGGCTTCTCATTGCGGTGGCTTCTCTTGTTGCGGAGCAGGGGTTCCAGGCACGCGAGCTTCAGCTGTTGTGGCTCGCGGGCTCTAGAGCGCAGGCTCAGCAGCTGTGGCACACGGGCCCAGCTGCTCCACGCCTGTGGGATCTTCCCAGACTAGGGATTGAACCCATGTTTCCTGCATTGTCAGGTGGATTCTTAACCATTGCGCCACCAGGGAAGCCCAGACCATTGGCTTTTATTATTTACTTCTTTATTCATTTATTTGTTTACTTTTAAGTGCCTTTCCATGTATATTATCCATTTTGCTATTGGAGAATGAATCTTTCTCTTATTTGTAAATACTTTTTATGATTCTTGTTTATTAACTACATATCTACTATGCATATAGTTTCCTGTGCCCCAAAATACCAGTCACATAGTTCATGTTTGATAAATGTTTGCTAGCTAAAGAAAAACAAACAAAAAAAACAAACTAAAGTTTATGTTTTGGGGAGTATGGCAGAGATTGCTAGTTGTCAATACAGCAGTCTAAGCATAATGTAGCATGTCTTAGTTTGCTGCAGAAACAAGTGACTTTCAAAGCTCTGTGGCTTGTAATAAAAATGATTAATTTCTTATTCACATACATATGAGCTCTGCTGTGCACTGGCTCTGTACCACGTCTTCATTTCAGGACCCACACTGAAAGAGCAGTCCCTATAGAGACCAGACACCTCATGTGTTAGGGCAAGCACCTTACAGCATCTGCTTTAGTGTGTTTCAGCATCTGCTCAAACAAAGCATATGTCAGGTCAGCTGTAATGGTGCAGGGAAAAACTCTGTAGGGATGAGCCCAGTAGAGAGGAACAGTAAGTATTTAGAACAAATAAATACATTCTCCCTTTCTTTCTGCAGTAAATAGATCTCTGAGTTTTATCTGGGCACAAAGCTTCCCTGCCAAAGACAACATGTGTCAACCACACTTGCAGCTAGGTGTGGCCATGCATTTCAGTTCCTCCAATGGAAGCCTAGTAAAAATGTACCTTTCAAGGTAAGGAGTTCTCCCTCCACTCTCTTTCTGCCTTCCTTATAACTAGAATACAATTCATTTTGATGAATGAATGAATGAATTAATTTAATTAGTTTTGCTTTTATGGATGTTGCTTTTCTTCTCTTTGCCTAACCTAAGGTCACAAAGATTTTTTTCCTATGTTTTACAGCAAGAGTTTTATACTTTTAAATCATATTCAAGATACATATTTATTTAATTTTTTATGTATGCTTTGACGTAAGGATCTAAATTCATTCTTTTGCCTATGAATATCCAATTGTCCCAACATCATTTGATAAAAAGACTACTCTTTACTTATTTCATTGCTATAGAAACCTTGTCAAAAATCAACTGACTATAAATGTAAGAGTTTATTTATGGACCCTTAATTCTGTTCTATTGGTGGGTATCTGTTCCATTGGTATAATTGTATATCTTTATGCCAGTACCACTCTGTCTTAATTGCAGTGACACTATAGTAAGTGTTACAGTTTGGAATTATAGGTTCTGCCACTTTGATCTTCTTGTGAAAAATTGTTTTGGCTATTCTGAGTCCTTTGCTTGTCCATGTCTGTAGAAATCCTGTTGGAATTTTGATAAGGATTACATTGAATCTATAAATCAAGTGGAAGACTTTGTCTTCTTAATATTATTGAATTTTACAGTTCATTAATATGGAATTTTGATTTCTGAATTTCAATAATTTTGATTTTTAAATTTCTCTCAGCAATGTTTTATAGTTGTAAGTGTACAAATCTTGTTCTTCTTTTGTTAAATTAATTCCTAAGTAGTTCTATCTTTTTTATTCTACTGTGAATAGAATTGGTCTTTTAATTTATTTTTGAATTGTCCATTACTAGTATATAGAAATACAACTGATTTTTATATATTGATCTTGCCTATAGTGACTATAGATATAGTGATTAATATGATTAATATATACTGTATTGCTTACCATTTTCCTATTTGTTACTCTTTTTTTCAAACTTTCACTCTTTTTCTGAGTTCTCTGGTTTTATTTGAACTTTTTAAAAATTATTCCAATTTTTCTCTTCTCTTAGCGTATCGATTACATTTTTTTTTTAAAAAGTAAATCTTAAATTGCTCTAGAGTTTTCAATATACGTTTACAATAAGTCCACTTCCTAATACACTGTCCACTTCGTTTGTAGTGTGGGTATAATTGAGTATCCTACTGTTTCTTTTCATCCCTTATAACATTGCTGTCATTTATTTAACTTATATGTATGCCATAATCACTCTAGACTGTTGCTATTATTAATTTAAGCAAGCATTTATTAGACTAATAAGAATAAGTTAAATAGGAGATTTTATTTTGCCTTTATTTTCCTAGAATTCTCTCTGTGTAGATCCAAATTTCTGACCTATATCATTTTCCTTTCCTCTGAAGAACTTTTAATCATTCCTGAAAGGCAGGTCTACAGTTTAAATTCTTTCAACAGTTTAACTATTTCACTGCATGCTTTTCTTGCTAGCGTGGTTTCTAAACAAAAAGTTCAATGGAACGTTTAAACTTCTTTCTCCAAGGGTAAGTATGCCCACCCTTATCTCTGGCTCCTTTGAAGATTTCTCCTTGTTTGTGGTTTGTGCAATTTGAATAGTGTATGCATAAGTGTACTTTATTTATTTATTTATTTATTTGGTATTTATCCAGCTTGATATTCTCTGAGTTTCCTGCCTCTATAGTTTGACATCTATCATTAATTTTGGAAAATTCTCAGCCATTATAACTTCTCAATTCTTTTCTTCTCCTTCTGGTATTCCCATTACACAGATGTTACATAATTTTAATTGTCCCATAGTTCTTGGATATTGCCTCTTTTAAAAAATTTTTTTCTTGTTGATTATCAGTTTGGGAAGTTTCTATTGATATATCTTCAAGCTCACTGATTCTTTCCTAGGTCATGTCTAGTCTACTTGTGAACTTATTAAAGGCATTGTTCATTTCTTTAGTGTTTTCGATTTCTAGCATTTCCTTTTGACACTTTCTTAGAGTATCCATTTGTCTTTTTTACATCGCTCGTTTGTTCTTGAATGTCACTTTTTCATCACTTTTTTCTTTAGAGTCCTTAACGTATGAATCATAGGTGTTTTAAGTTCTCCTTCTGATAACTTCAAAATCTCTGTCATATCTGTGTCTGGTTCTGATACTTGATCTATCTCTTCAAATTGTGTTTTTTGTCTTTTAGTGTGCCTTGTAAATTTTTGTTGATTACTGGCTGCAAATTATTGGGTAAAAGGAACTGAGGGAGATAGGCCTGCATTTGTGAGGTCTTATGTTTTGGAGGCTAGAAGTTAGACTGTGTTAACTGTTTACTGTAGCTATAGGTGTCAGAGGCTAAACTTTTCTATGGCGTCCTTGTTTTTTTTTTTTTTTCTTTTTTATGTCTTTGGGATTTCCTGGGAACTTTTTCTTAAATACGTTCTGAGATTTGTACTTCTTTTATTTACAATACCTGTTACTATACTGGAACCCTACTGATATGGTAGTAAATGCGGGGAATGAGAAATTTTCTATAGTCCTGTGATTAGGTCTCAGTCTTTTAGTGAGCCTGTGGGCCTATTGTGATCTTCACAGTGTTTCTCAGTCTTTCTCCTCCTTCAGTGACACAGGGAAGCTGTAGAGGAATGCAGTTGGGTGTTTCTAGTTCTCCATGTGGAATGCTAGAGTTGGCTTAAGTTAGGTATTTCCCTTTTCTTTGGTTGGTTAGGCTCTTGTAAAGCACAAAGTGGTTAGGCTCTGATGAAACAATTGCCCTTGAAGGCAGGCTTTTGATAAAGAAAACAGTATGCTCTGGGCTTATTTCAAAATGGTTACTTGACTCTTCCTCCTGAAGGAAACAGCGGGGGGGGGGGGGTTTTCTCAATTCTTCACCCTAACAGCCTGGTGGGGCACCTGGAGGTAAAACTCATGAACGTGTGGTGATTCCCCTAAGACTGGAGCACCTGGAGTTTTTAACTCTTGAAGATTACATACTGAGCCTCTAAAAATGCATTAATAACTGCATAAATTCTCCCACCATGGTACTCACTCCAGAGGTAAGTGTCTTTTCCATGGCTGCTCTGGTAAGCCATGATTGTCTGTTTCCACCAGTCTCTCCAATTTGGGGGCAGCAGTTTGAGCAAAGTTCATCCAGGAGGGCCCTGGACAATCTGAGAGCTCTCTGAAGGTATGGAAATTGGACTTCTAGGTTCAGAGTCTAACCATTCAGCTAAAGCACCTTCACTAAGTGGGGCCTTTCATTAAGTGAAGACTCAGTACCGTGGGGATAGCAGTGAGGTAGCACGTGTCTGGTACAGGATACAAAGATGTTGCTAATGTTACCATGGCCACTGTTTGCTCACCAGCCAGTGCTCTGCTGCTGCATAAAGATCATGAAAAGAGGATTGAATCTGATTTAATTTCCAAGCTTAAGACATCTGTAAGCATTATAGAAACCCTGAGCACATAATGGGGGTGGGATTGTGGGTGTTATACTTGGATATATTGAACTTCTGGACTTCTTACTATTAGGGCCATGTGGTTACTTGATTACTCGGTGAATGGTCCGGAACATTCTATTTTTAATCCAGAACTTGGTAGAGGGATATTCAACTTAAATAAGTATGTTGTAATGAATTGAACTTTTAAAAATTCACCTCAAGTCAAATTACACAGCTCTGTTTTTGACAGATGAGGAGCAGGCATATACTACAACAAATGAAACACGAGATGTAGGTAGAAACCATACCTTGTTTTTACTTGAGGCAAGGCATGTTGAGGGCAATGCTGGCTTGGTTATAGGACAATAATCCCTTGGGTCAAGAGACCCCATTTGGGTGAAGTTTTAGAACACCAGATGGCATGAGTAAGTGTGCAAAGTTAAAACATCTGCAGATTTTTCTATATGGAATGAAAAGCAAATAAAATTTTAAAAAGCAATGAAACTCATAAAGTTTATGGATTGGCTTTGAAAGGGGACAGGCAAGATATATGGAGACAGTGGAGAAGTTAAAAATGAGTACTTCAAAGAGATCAACAAGTGTTTTCTGGAAACTTCTTTTCCTCTTTTTATTTAAGAGGTTCTTTTTTTTTCTGTTTCAAAAGTAATTATAGAAAATTCTGAAAACACAGAAAGAAATAAGACAATATAAATCCCACTCAATCTTAAGACTGTTCCCATTTCAGTGTATATTACTACATCTTTGCAGCAATTTTTTTTCCTAATAATGGGACATAAGCCAGGGGTATCAGGCAAGAGCTCATTGTGGATTTAAATATTTGAACCAAGACCTGAATGGCATTTTAGTTTTAGCACACTGGAGGTGGTACCAGCAAAGAGAATGTAAGTTTGTAAGAGCTTTGACTGAGGGTTCATCTGGGACTTTGTTGCCTCTGAGGGCATCTTCAATTTAGTCAAGGCACTTGAAATTTGGGAATAAAGAGAGCTCTTAGGTAAAACAAGGAATTCCCTCATCTGGCATTTTTTGGAAAGTATGTTCCATGAACAACCAATGCTAAAGATGTCAATTAGTGTTCGCTGGAAAACACAAGTGCCGTGGTCAAGGAAGTTGAGAATTCAAATGGGTTGAATGAAACCAAACAGATTTCTCTACTGCAGAATTTCTCATATCGTTTAATATGCTAGTATGTAGTGCTAATCTCTGAGACAAGAAGTAGAATATGTAGTGTTTCTCAAATACTAACCGAGAAGGTGATCGTAGATGGAGATAGTATCCAGAGTACCCACTTGGGGAAATTCTACCCTATATCCATGTGGAATGATGCTTTGCTCATGTTTCTAGAGACGTAGTGGGGAGAGGTCAAACATTGCTACAAAGGACAGTCATGAGACAGTGTAGCAGAGCTACCAGTGTAGCAGAGCTGCCAGAGCTCCTGCCGGGCATGGAGCAGGGCACCAGGGGCTCTCCATCAGGTGCTCAAGAATTATTAAGAAGATCAGCTGGGAAAGCAGTCTAGGGGCTATTGCCCTGGAGGGAGTTAGAGAAAGAAAGCAGTGAACCAGGCATGAGTCAAAGAGGACCACAGAACTAAGGCAAAGCAGACGTTGACCCAACCCAGCTCTGCTTCTGCACTTTGCCAGGAGAAAACAAAGCCAATAGGTTAATCAGAGTCTCTGGGAAGCTAAATTGCTCCTGGGTTATCTCATTGGGATTAGAAGCTGCTTTTTTGCCGTTGAATTTATTCACAGCAGAGGTTCCTTTCTTGGTTTTAAAGAAAGCATGTCTTAGGAAAATTACCTTCTAAATTGGGCTTTGATGATCCAATTCACTATCCTACAGAGGACTGTGTTGTTTTTAACTTCTACTTACACTAACACTATAATGCTCACGTGGGAAATAAGGCAAATTATGCAGTTTAGAGAGAGGTTAAATAAATGAAGTCAAGAGTGTAGCAGTAATAAGGCAATGTGTCTTCAAGAGGGTTGTAACTATTATTTCATGAACATATACTATCTGTAAAGATGGTCAACGGGTTGGAAAATGGGCCCTGTGATTCCTCTTCAGAGCAGAAGATTTAAGTCAGGAGGAAACTTTACTGTGGAGGAATTGGCAGAAGAAGAAACAGTATGGACTTTAGGAGACAGATCTGGGTTTTAATTCTGCTTTTCTTGAATTTCTTTTGCCTTGCACCCAGGCCAGGCCTGGAGTCCGGCCATATGTACACAGCCATAAATAGCTACAAGGTCCCAAATCACTTGCCTTATGCTCTACGGTGGCTCATTAGCAATATGATGTGAGCAGTTTATTGTTCTCACAAAGCTTCAATTCCTCATCTGAAAAATTGGATTAGTGTTATTTAACTCATAGATTTCAAATGGGGTAAATTTTAAATATACATAAAGTATCCAGCAAGGTTCTCAAGTATATACTAAATGACAAGAACTCAGGGAGCAAGTCATTGGCAGGCCAGGCTTATTTTGCCTTCTTTGGTGTTCAAGTTACAGGTTACCAATGCTGATATTTTCTTTAAAATGACAATAAAAGACCTTGATTATCAGTCCCTCATGTTCCAGGGAAAAGCAACTTAATCTGAGATGGCTGTATAACTTCAGAAAAATTATTTAACAGCTCTGTTATCTGTCATGTATCTTTTGAAATAATTTCATCCTGTCCTAGAACAAAATAGATTTGGACTTAGGAGACCTGAGTAGGAGGCTCAGCTTTTTGCACCTATGGACGAAGCCCCTGAATATTTCTGAATCTCTACTTCCTCATGCATAAAATGCCAGTGATATTTGTCCGATCTATCTCACAGTAATGTAGTCAGGAAAAAATTAGACAAAGTGCTTGGAAGTACTAGGCAGGATGTAGCTTTAAGTTGATAGAAATGGAGAAAGAGAATTCACAGGTCTCTGCTGTGGGAGACTCCATTAAGATGCAGGGATCTCGGGCTGGAAAGTAAGAGATCACAGTTCTCATTCTAACTGTATCTGTCTATGTTATCTTTGACATGTAGTTTTACCTTCTTGTTCTCCATTTTATTATCTGGTAAAAAGTTTGGGGAGTGGAAGGGAAGGGGATTTGAATAGGACTCTAAGATTTCTCACTGCTCCCCATTCTAAGAGTGTGTGAATATCATAAATTCTCCTTTCTGCCACCATTGTAAAGAAGGAGTCAACATTTATAAGTCTACTTAGATTGACTTGTTTGTGGAGAGATATCTGCCAGGAGCATATAGTTTGATAAACTGGCTGTGTTTCTGTAACATTACATCTTTTATATTTTCTTTCAGAGGAAACAAACACACAGGTTGGCCTCGTTCAACAGAACTTTTTGCCCACATTCTTGCTGGTCAGATATCAAGTGCCAAAGAAGCAAGCAATCCTACAAGAATTTCACTTTGGTGCTACTGAGGACAAAGGGGTAATTTAAAAATTTCACCATCACGGGCAGGTTCAACACCTAGTTTGAAGCACGGAGACTGATTAATTGGGTTGTCACTTCCAACAGTTCTGAGCTTTGGCCTTTCCATGTGCCAGAAGAAAAAAAAAAAGGAAAGCAACATTCCTGTACTTAATTTTCACAAACTTGAGCCAACAGAATGTGACAAAGGCTGGCTATTTCTCAACCATGAGTTCCTTCTCCCTATAATACTTAACCTCACTGGTTCTTTTCAGTTGTCAAATTGAGGTAACATGTAAAACTAAAATATGAATGCAAGAAACCACTCCCGTACATAAAACACACACACACACTCATAGATAGATGTAAAGACATACAGATAAGCACTCACAACACCACATACTCACAGCTTTGTGGAGCAAGAATGTATTATTCTTTGTCGCTCTTTTTTTGGTTTTTTAAGAGACAGAGTTTTTGCTTCCATTATATGTTTCTATTTGTCTTCTTATTTCATAATTAACTCTTAATAGTAATATTTATGATGACGGTAATGACAACTGACATATAACAAGTGCTAATTATGTGCAAAGCTTTGCATTAAGCTCTTTCATACAACACACTGTATGAGATCAATATTGCTGTTATTGTTTGAACTTTATAGATGAAGAAACCAAAGCACAGGGAGACCAAATAACTTACCCAAGGACACACAGTGTTTGAACTGGTTCTCAAATCAAAACATGTCTGGTCCCAAGTCCTAAGCTCTTGGCTACTCTTTTCTACTCCTTCTCACGCAAATGCCCACATTTAAAACCTCAATCCACCAAAATTTTTTTAAAGCTAAAAGACATTGAAGCCCTAATCAAGCAATAACGCTTAAGCACCTGTTGTGAATCTTGAATCGAGCCACTTCCTAGGTATGAAGCAAAGAGTTAATAGAATCCATTCTTAGTCTCAAAGGAGGAAGGAACAGTATATTACAAGTTGAACTGCATGAAATTACTGATTGTTGACTATTTTTAACAACAGAAATGGCAATTTAATGTGGATTTATATATCCAAAGCATTCTATGTTTTGCACCAAACCAGGATATTTCAAACAAGAGCCAGGCAGGAAATGTAAGTACATGAAGCATTAGACAAAAGGCTTTGGAGATGTGTAGCCATGAGAAGACCTGGAGAGGACAGTCATTGAGAAAAGGTATTAATATAAAATAAAAATAAAAGTAAAAACATAAACCAATCTACTGACCGAAAAATACATGTTGTCAGGTTTCCATCTCTCCTGTAGAAAACAAATCTGCTAGCAATTAGGAAAGGAAGAATTAATTGACAACCAGGATTTTCAGAAAGCTGCACAGAAATGTAGAACCTTGAGGTAAGCCCTTTAAGAAAGGTAGAATTGATATAAACAAAATTACAGAATTATACAGTGCAATGATCACAGAGCATTTAGTATTTTCAAAGTATCTGGCCCAATAATATTTTAGTACAATATAAGAAAGTATGAATAATCTCAAAATGTATATAATCATCTTTCGGGAAAAAGTAACACCACTCGCAATGCAGTCTCATCAGAATAGAGTCTACCCATTATGACAATAAATTAACAAATATTCATTGAACACTTTTATGTGCTCAGCGCTGTGCCAGATATTGGAAAGAGAAAAAAAGAGTACAACCCAGAGTTCTTATGTTCACAAAATCAACAATTTGATGGTTTTTTAAAAATTAATTTATTTATTTATTTTTGGCTGCATTGGGTGTTCGTTGCTGTGCGCGGGCTTTCTCTAGTTGTGGCGAGCGGGGGCTACTCTTCGTTGTGGTGCGCGGCTTCTCATTGCGGTGGCTTCTCTTGTTGTGGAGCAGGGGCTCTAGGCACGCGGGCTCAGCAGTTGTGGCTCACGGGCTTAGCTGCTCCACGGCCTGTGGGATCTTCCCGGACCAGGGTTCGAATCCATGTCCCCTGCATTGGCAGGCAGATTCCTAACCACAGTGCCACCAGGAAAGCCCAACAATTTGATGTTTAACTATCCCTGAGTTTTATTTTATATTCTAGCTGGTGGTGATATCAAGGAGAAAAGCCCAAATCCTTCCCGGTGGGGAATTTGCTTCTTCAGGCTTTTGTTAAACTATCGGTCTTTTTTTTGTCAAATGGTGTCAGCACTCTATGTCCAAGGCCCTGCCTGCCTAACTGGGCAGAGATGACGGCCCAGCTCCTCCCAGCAGCTCTTCCCCAGGGAAGTTTGAGCCCATCTCACGGTCATTCCTGGGAGGGGGAGGTGCAGTTCAACCCAAATTAAGGCAATGCTGGGAGTGACAAGTAAATGAACGCAGGGCTACTCCGGCTCTGTTGCCCTTTCAGAAAGTAATCAAGTCAAATTATCTATGAGAAGAAGCTAGGCTCATGGTTGAGGGGGTGTGCAAATGAAAACCAGATTCAGACGGAGGCTGACTTGAGAAAGCCCAGGAGCTTTATTTAAGAGAGAGAGAGGAAAGAGAGAGAGAGAGAGAGAAAGGAATACGTGTTTTCTCCCATCCCAGACTCTACTTACTTTTAAATACTTTGCTTCCTCTCTTGTTCCTTTCTCCCCATCTCTGTTTGTTTCATTCTCCAAAGAGAGAGCAGAGTGAGAGCTCTGGCATGAATGTGCTTGGGCTCTGGGTGACCTTCCAGCATGATGGGAATGATAGGAAGGGGTCGGAACTGGTTTTGGTCTGAAGGTGCAGACTGCAGCTTTTGGTCTAGACTGCAGGTCATTGGTGGACCCTATAAAATACACATGAACTCTTCAGGCGGCTGGTCCTCCAGCAGACAATGTTACTCCCCAGGGTACATTTGGCAATATCCGGAGACATTTTTGATTGTCATAGAGTTGAGAGATGCTACTGGCATCTATTGGATAGAGGCCAGGGAAGCTCCTAAACACACCACAATGAACAATGCAGTCCCCCAGGCATAGAATTATTTGGCCCAAAGTGTCAATAGTGTCCAGAGTGAGAAAACTGCTTGACTAGGGACCAAATAGTAGTCTAGAAGTAAAGAAATGGGAGATGGAGGACCCTTCCCAGCTGCCCCTGTGGAACCGTGGAGCCCTCTTCTTTATTGTGTGCTTGGCATCTCCTGTGTCCTCATTTGAAACTGGAGGCTAGACCTGCCTTAGAGCTGACCTTTCCACTGATGATCTCATCCCCGTGGAGATAAAGCCATAGTGATGTAACCCCTCACCTGTGGGCTCGCTCACTGAGCTAGTCTTTATTCTTCCATTTACACCTGAGAACCATAGTTCCCTTTCTGAACAGAACCACCTCCAAGAAGTACCACTCTAGCAGATGTTGGGCACCCATCACATCACCTTCTTCTCCCCTCCCCTCCCCACACTTAGATGTGTGTCCAGGTGAAATCAGGAGGACTTTAAAGAGGAAAAGAGGCCGAGATATGGTCGTGTCTATGAAGTGTGTGGATGAAATGGAGAAATCCAATCACTTTTTCTTAAGGCCACATACTACTTGGAAGTGGGTCTCTCAACCCCAGGCATTGCTAGATAGCTTGGTGTTAATGAACAAATGTTCACACCAATACGGGATTGGGGAGTTCAACAGCAGGAAGGATAGCATGGTGTTGGTGTCACTGTAATGTCCCTTGGTGCCTGATTCACTTTATCTCCTGACACAAGTCCCTTCATATGCCCATCTTTCCTGGTGATTGGCCCCTCTAAATTGCTTTTACTGTATCTAATAAAATTCACAGAGTCAATCTCTGCTTCAGACTGTGTATTCTTGTGAGGGGCTGACCACCATTTCTATTTATAATAGAACAAACACGGTTCAGCTGGGCTGATTGTTTCTAAGTTCCAGAAGGATAGATAGAGGAAACTGCTTATCTCTGGAGCCCACTCAGGGTTTGTGACAATGGAGAAGTGAACTCAGAGGGAAGAAGTGATGGTGTGAGCCCAGGTTCTAAGGGAGAGGATTCCATAGAGGGCTCTGGCAACATCAACGTATTCCAGTAATCAAATGGTCACTTATTTGTACCTGATCAAGTGTATCTGGGAATGGACATTCCAACTCTTAGGGATCTCCTTTCCTCACATTGAGTTGGGAGGCACAGCAGCTCATGCCAGACTTTATTAGCGGTCAATGGGAGCAAGAAAACATAGCTTAACCTTAGAAAAAGATAATATTTAGGTGCTAATTCTTATTTTCTACCTTCTGTTCTTTTTTCCTTAGCTAGTACTCTCCCTCTCTCTCTTTTTCTCTCTCACACACACATTACAAAAGCCCTAGTTCAAAGGGATTTTACTTTGCCGTGGCAAAAATACCATTTCACACTTCCAAGAGTCTGAAATGCCTGCAAAGAAGCTCAGAGGGTGGCTTGAGTCCTGACAGGCTCAAACAAATTGATTTTTGGATGCAGTGAATGTAACTCAGTCAGAAGCATGTGGATTATATTTCTCTTAAAATCTACACCATTTTTAAATGAAAGGAAGAAGCATTAGATCAAAGAGATGCTAAATTTTGTTCAGCCTCAAAAGACTGTGGGCAAGTTCTTCACGTCACTTGTTTTCAGTGTTTACTCTGTAGGGAAAAGAGGGTCCACTAGATAATCTTGTGGATTGTCTCTAACTCTGAAAGTCTGTGGCTTTCTGAGCCAGAATTCATCCTGTTCAGACATTCTTTCAGCTTTCTTTTATGGTGAGAATGGGGCTCATGATAGGTCCATGAGGTCGAGACCTGAGACTAGGTGTGTCCTATTGGACAACTCCCACTGGCCTTTGCGTGCCATAAAAACAAACAAACAAAAAATAAAAACAAATGAAATTCTCCAACATGCAAGCCATTTGGAACTAAACACTTGTTTCATTTTGTTTTCAAGGGGGTGGGGGAGGGCAGCAAGGCTGTTCAAAACAGCCTCTACAAATTCTGATGGAGTATCAGGAAATTGCATTGTTTTAAAGGGCTGAGTTATGCTTCATTGAATGAAAAGCACAAGGAGTTGAGGAATTTACGCCACATACTACCCTGCAGCCTTTTGTTCAGTTAGCCTCTGCTGGCTTGCAAGGAATAGTGGCCTGAGTGATTGCAAACAGATGTGGGAAAAATAACAGTGTGGTCTGAACGGGGGGGCAGCTAATATATGAAACTACACTTTTATGGGGCCACTCATATGGCCTTAGGAGATGAGAAGATGGCATTCCACTTTGCTACAACCATTTTAAACGGGTGGAGAAGACGCTGCTCTGTCCATATGGACTCTAGGAACAAATAAAACCGCAAAGAAATAGCTGGGATAAGGGAAACGTCAGTTGCAACCCTGGTTAATCAGCTACAATATCAACACTTCCTTAATTTATTGAAGAAATAATTATGGAGTGCCTATATGTATCAGGCACTGTGCTAAATGCTGGGGATGCAACAGGAAATAAAGCAGAAGTGGTCCCTGCCCTCAAGGAACTTATAAAGAAGGAATTACAAAACAAACCCTTAAGGGCATAATGTGACAGCCTTTTGCTAGGTGCTTGGTAAAACTGTCTTATTAACCTTCCACCAAGCTGCTGTTTTTTATAGTTGAATAAATAGATGTTCAAAGAGGTGAAAGAGTGGTCAGCTTGTCAATAGATGCCAAAATCTTTCAGATTCTTGCAGCCTGCCACGCTTTCACCCACAATATGAACTTAACTCCTCTGGGACTTAAGTTTCCTCATCTCAGTAGTGAAGAGATGGAAGATAATCACTTAGAAAGTATCCTCCAAATATAATATTCTATTTGGCCGCTAGCAAATTCCAGGGGCTCTTCTTCCATATTTGAACTTCTTAAAATGTTTGTCCTTTTTTGGATTCTTTGACTTTTTTCTTTCCTAGATCTATTTCTTATTTCTTGGAGTGTTCTTCAATCTTCTTTGCTGGATCATTTTCTCTGGCTCCTTTGAAATGCTGGCGTTGCCCAAGATCTCATTTTCGGGTTATTTCTTCCCCTACTGTCTACTTTTCTTTGGTGAGATCATCAGTTCCAATATTCCTAGCCCTCTCCCAGGTGCTGATGGCCCCAAGAGTATAAGTCCAGACACCACCTCTATTCTAAACTCAAGACTGATGTTTGTAACTTCCCCCAGAACATGTCCATGTGTTGGAGCACAAGCACCTCACTCCTTGTGATGGGCATGATGGCTGGCACCCAGTATCCATTCTAATCCTCTTCTGGTTTGCTTGTCAGTACTTCGGAGGCTGGGACCCGTATGCAGTATTTTCCTGGGTGTGAATCATGTCCTGTCCCACTCATTAGAAGAACTTGCACAATATTTGGCAGGTGGGAGATAGGTGGGGCTAGCTTGCTGTTGTTTCTGATGTTACTGCTGATACATAGGCGATGCTGTGGCATTTCGGTTTAGTTTTGTTTGTTTGGTTTTTTCCTGCAGTAGCACTGCAGTTAGTAACTTCATGGACGTTGAAAGGCATTTTGAGAGTGGTGGCATCCTGAAATTTGTATCACAGATCCATTTGATACAAGTTGATACAAGTGATTTTTTTAAATATTTTATTGAAGTAGAGTATACTTACGGAAAAGTACACCACAATGCACTTACAGCTTGATAAATTTCCCAGTCTGAGCGTATGAACACACATGTAATGGCATCTCTATCCAAAAGCCGCATGAAGAACAGCATCCCAGAGCCCCTCCCCCAGTCACCACATCTCTCTCAAAGGGATAGCCACTGTCCTGATTTCTGGTTTTGGACGTTATACAGATGGAATCATATAGTATATAGTCTTTTGTGTCTGACCTCACTCAATGCTATATTGGTGATATTCAGTTACATAGCTGTGTGTAGTTGAACATCATTTATTCTAATTGCTGTTCACTTCCCATTGTATGAATATACTATAATTTATATCTAAATTCTACTGTTGATGAGCAATTGGTGGCTTCCTTTTTGAAACCAGTATAAATGGTGTTGTCATGAACATGCTAGTACATACCTTTGGTAAACAACTACATGCATTTGTTTTGGGTGTATACAAAGGAGTGGAATTTCTAAAATGCATGTTTAGCTTAAGTATACAGATACTGTCACACCAGTTTCCAAAATGTAATTGTCTCTACCAATTCACATTCCACTGGGTGAATTCCATGTACATGGATGCAAGTTGTTCCCTATCCTTATCAACACTTGTTATTTTCCATCTTTTTCTATTTCAGCTATTCTGGTGGGTACTAGTGAAATCTCACTGTGATTTTAATTTCTGTCTTCTTGGTGACTAAGGTGAGCATCATTAGAGAAATGCAAATCAAAACTACAATGAGGTATCACCTCACACCAGTCAGAATGGCCATCATCAAAAAATCTATGAACAATAAATGCTGGAGAGGGTGTGGAGAAAAGGGAACCCTCTTGCACTATTGGTGGGAATGTAAATTGATACAGCCACTATGGAGAAGAGTATGGAGGTTCCTTAAAAAACTAAGAATAGAACTACCATATGTCCCAGCAATCCCACTACTGGGCATATACCCTGAGAAAACCATAATTCAAAAAGAGTCATGTACCACAATGTTCACTGCAGCTCTATTTACAATAACCAGGACGTGGAAGCAACCTAAGTGTCCATCGACAGATGAATGGATAAAGAAGATGTGGCACATATATACAATGGACTATTACTCAGCCATAAAAAGAAATGTAATTGAGTTAGTTGTAGTGAGGTGGGTGGACCTAGAGACTGTCATACAGAGTGAAGTAAGTCAGAGAGAGAAAAACAAATACTGTATGCTAACGCATATATATGGAACCTAAAAAAAAAAAAAAGGTTCTGAAGAACCTAGGGGCAGGACAGGAATAAAGACGCAGACATAGAGAATGGACTTGGGAACACGGGGAGGAGGGAGGATAAGCTGGGATGAAGTGAGAGAGTGGCGTGGACATATATACGCTACCAAATGTAAAAGAGATAGCTAGTGGGAAGTAGCCACATAGCACAGGGAGATCAGCTTGGTGCTTTGTGTCCACCTAGAGGGGTGGAATAGGGAGGGTGGGAGGGAGATCCAAGAGGGAGGGGGTATGGTGATGTATGTTTATGTATAGCTGATTCATATTGTTATAGAGCAGAAACTAACACACCATTGTAAAGTAATTATATTCCAATAAAGACGTTAAAAAAAAAAAGAATGTTGTAAACATTCATGTATAGGTTTTTGTGTGAACATATGTTTTCATTTCTTTGGGGGATATGACTAAGAGTGGAATGGCTGTGGCATATGGTAACTCTATGCTAATATTTTGAGGAAATGCTAAACTGTTTTCCAAAAAGACTGCATTATGTTACATACTCCCAGCAGTGTATGAGCATTTAAATTTTTCCAAATCCTCATCAACACGTGTTATTATCTGTCTTTTTGATGATAGCTATCCAAGTGGGTGTAAAGTGGTATCTCATTAAGGTCTTGTCTTACATTTCCTTAATGGCTAATGAGGTTGAACATCTCATCATGTGTTTATTGCCCATTTGTATATTTACTTTGAAGAAATATCTATTCATAGCCTTTATTTATTAATTTTTTATGTGCTGATGCCACACTGTCTTGATTATTAGAGCTTTGTATTAAGTTTTGAAATTGGGAAATGTGAATCCTCCAAATGTGTTCTTCTTTATCTAACATTATTTAAACTATTCTGAGCCCCTAGTATTTCTTTATGAGTTTTACGATCACATTGTTGATTTCTTCAAAAAACCAGCAGGCATTTTAATAAGGATTTTGATAGGAATGGTGGCATTAACCTGATGTGAGGGTGGAGTTTTGGCCCTCTGAGGTCAAAAGGTCATCCATCGGACACTTGTGCAGGACCAGTTGAATGGTCCGTGGCCTTGACCAGTTTTAATTGGTCAGGACTAACTCCGTGTTCCTGAAAAGCAACATAAGAGATCCTTACTATAGTGACTCATCAGTCAGAAGTGTTATCAACAGGGGGTGGTCAAAGGAGTCTTTTGATGTATTGTCTAAGCTACATGAAGCTTGGAGGGTATGTGATTTGTAAGAACAATTAAAGCAAGCTTGGTCAGTGAAGGCAAGTTACAGGATATTATTTATTAAGCAAGTTATAGTTTAAGGGATCTGACTGATGACTGCCCTTGGTTTCAGCCTCAGCCATCACTGCCTGGAATAGGGCTTCTGCAACATGGGTCTGGAGGAAATGAGAAATGAAGGCAGCCTGACCTTTCTGGGGTGAATATGTTAGCCCCAGACTGTAATCTGCAGGGAGAGAGACCTCCTGTCTCGTGGGTCTCAGCTGCCCAGAGTAGAGGGCTCAGGTAAAGCTTCTATAACACAGACGTTGGGAGGGAGGAGTAAGAGAGCAGGACATGGCTCAAATGCAATAGACTGGCATCGTTCTTCCCGATACTGGGTAGATTTTCTTTTTTTTTTTTAAATGTTGAGTTTCTTTAGGAGTTTTTGTTTAAATTCCTCTACTTTTTTTTTTTTAAATTAATTTATTTATTATTTATGGGTGTGTTGGGTCTTCATTTCTGTGCGAGGGCTTTCTCTAGTTGTGGCAAGCGGGGGCCACTCTTCATCGCGGTGCGCGGGCCTCTCATTATCGCGGCCTCTCTTGTTGCAGAGCACAGGCTCCAGACGCGCAGGCTCAGCAATTGTGGCTCACGGGCCCAGTTGCTCCGCGGCATATGGGATCTTCCCAGACCGGGGCTCGAACCCGTGTCCCCTGCATTGGCAGGCAGATTCTCAACCACTGCGCCACCAGGGAAGCCCCTGGGTAGATTTTCTTGAATGAATTTTTCCATTTATTCTATGTCCTTAAGACAATTTCCAGATATTTTAAATAATTTTTAAAAACAAATTCATCAGTTAAATTGTTTTGCTGGGGAGAGGGTCTATTGAACTCTTTATTCTATCATTTCCCAAATCCTGACCCCCTCTTTAGTTCATTTTAAGCTTCATTCACCTTCCCTTGCTTTGTATTCTAATATCTTGCAGTTATATTTTTAAAAACCCACTAGAAAATTGTTTTTCTAATCCAGTTGTCTTTATATCATCCATGTATTTATCACCCTTTCTGCTATATATTCATTCTTATATCTCAAACTGTTCCTCTCGGAACACTTCATTCTGCTTAAAGAATATTTTTAAGAATTTCCTTTTGTGAGGTCTGTTGATGGCAAACTTTCTCAGACTTTATCCACTTGATTTTTCTTGAAAGATATTTCCACTAGGTAGAGATTATAGGATGGTAGTTATTTTCTCTTTTTTATATTGAAAATATTACTTCCTTTTCTGGCTTTCATTGCTGTTGATATGGAATCAACTTTCAACTAACTATCTCTTCTCTCTGTCTGCCTATCTATTTCTTGTCTTTGGAGTTCTATGGTTTTACTGTGGAGTACCCAGTTTTGCACTTCTTTTCATTTATCCTGATTTGGATTCATCTGTCTTCTTGAATCTGTTGTTTTGTACCCTTCATTGGTTTGAGAAAATTTTTAGCTAACGGATCTTCAAATATTGTCTCCAACCTATATTGGTTTCCCTTCTTATTCTTGGTCTTTGATAAGACCTTCTCATTCAGGTCTCGTAATCTCTCTTTCTACTCCCATTTCTCTGTTTGCCTTTACAGGATTTTGGACAATTTCTTCATCTCTCTCTTTTAGTTTAATTCAACAATTGTGCTTAAACTTTAGTTTAACTTATACTGTTTTAAATTGTAATACTTATGTTTTTATTTCTAAAATTCCAGTAGGCTCCTTTCAATTTTTCATATCCATTTCTATATTTCTTTTTTCTTGCGTATATTTTCAAACTTGTCCTTTTACTTCTTTAAAATATTAAGCATAGTCTCTCCCTCCCTTCTCCTCCTTTTCCTCCCTCTGTCTCTCTTTCTCTCTCTTTGCCCCTCCCTCCTTCTCTCCATCTCTCGGAGTATGTGTCTGAGGATTCCATTTTATGAAATTTTTACTGATCTATTTCTGCTGGTTTTAAATTTTTTTGCTAGTCTCACTCAAAAATACTTCACTTACTTGTAAGTTTAGTTATTTTTGACCATGAACTTCTTATTTTCCCTAAAAGATATTTTAATACAAATTCTTTGACACATTAACTGTCTCTTGCTTCCTTCAGAGTAGATTTCATTCACTTCTGTTAGGTACTTGTGGACACTATACAGTCTCAAATCACTAAATGCTGAGTTTGCGATTCTGTATATTACCTGGGTGTGTGCATATGGACTACAAATCAGCATGAGGCTAGTTTTTCCAAATTCTTAGAGGAATGTTTTTCTTCCTTTCACTCATTGCCAAGTTTTGAGATTGCTTTTTTTCCCTTAGCCTTGGGACAGGGATGGTGAGGGGCAGAACATTTCTTGCACACTCCACTCGTGGTTTCAGGCATCCACTGGGGGAGACTACTATAATGTTTGTCTAATTGTCATTTAATTGCAAACGTACCTCTCTCTTTCTCTCCTTTAGGCATTTAGATTTTCTGTTTATCACTGTTGTTCTGCCAATTCACTAAAATATGCCTAGGAGTGGACAACTGTCTTTTTATTTCTTTATACACACCTGGACAATTCCCAGCTAATATCTCTTCAAATAATGCCTCTCCTCCATTCGGTCTATGTTCTCATTCTGGGACATAGTTTAGGTATGTTAAACTTCCTTATTTTATTCGCTGTGTCTATTTCCCTCTTATATATTCTCTCCCTGTTTTTCTGTGTTCCATTATGGTCAGTTATCTGGATCTACCTTCTAATTTACTAACTCTCTTTTAAACTTTCTCTTTTTGTAACCCTCCTAATTTGTTTTAATATAAATTTATTATAAATTATATTTGTTATAGGAATAGAATATTAATATAAACAAAAATTTAACATAAATATAAAAGTTCTATTAGTTCTTTTAAAATCTAAGGATGTTATATGTTCTTTTAACTTAATTGTTGTTTTATTGTTTATTTCTTTAAACATTTCATACATTTTATATCCTGTACTAGATAATTCAATATCTTAAGTTCTTAAGTGTCTAAATTGATGTTATATTTGTTTCTGCCAACTATTAGTGTCACCTTGTTTCTTTGGATGCCTCATAATTGATGAGTATTAACTCAAATTTGGCATTCTAGGAGCTAAATTTCTGAATGGTTTACTGTAGAAACAGTTTTCATTTGACTCACCCAAGAGCTGGGGGGATAGTATCAATCCAGGACTGGTTTAGCTTCTTATTGGACAAAGGATTAATGTGGGAGTCCCTATTCTCCACCCATGGTGAGAGAGCTAGAACTTATTTTTCCATTTAGGCATAAACAGTGGCATTTATCTACAGGTCAATTCCTGATTTTGCATTTGCTTATTAGTTTCTGTTGATGTTGTTGTTGGTGGTTGGTTTCTGTTTTCTTCTGTTGCATTTGTATATTTTCCTTACTTGTTTGAGAGTATACATTTTTATTTTAGAGGTTTGTTTATTATAATTTATTTAGGCTCTGCTTTTATTGTTACAGGAAGATCTATCAGAGTTTCTGATCTGTGTATATTAATGGAGACGTCTGTATCTCCCTACACTTGTAGAAAATGGCCAGCTTCCATAATCTTTTCATTTTATAACCTTACTAAATATTATTTGGTAAATTTTTATTTTACATAATAATTTCTATTTATATTTTTAAATTTACCTTTGGTGAAACATTAATCCAAGATAACTGAAGGCAATAAACCCTTAGGCATAAAATCACCAATTTCTCCTTATTATAGTCTGTATAACTACTATGAGACAAAGATTGACTAAAGTGACTTACTTGTGTTTAGTAACTTGAGTTGACACTAGCCAACTTACTATGCTCAAATTCTACCATTTGTACAATACCTGTTAGTAACACTTGAGCTTGAATTAGCTAATGAAAAGCAGTAGAATATGTTATGATTAGAGAGAGTATTGTATATTCTAATAAACCAGACCAAGGTGAAAATTCTTTCTGACATTTACTAGGTATATTATATTGGGCTTCAGTTTTTCCCATTTGTAAAATGAAGGTAATATAAGATCTATCTTGTAAGATTAATGTCAAGATCATGCATTTAAACACGTAAAACACCCAGCAAGATACTTGAAATATAGTAAAAATTTTTAGTAGACCTTAGCCATGTGTTTATTATCTCTGATTATCAGGCAGTTCAGGAATGGGAAACAGTGTAGGTCAGTCTTGAAGGAAATGGGGTTTGGAAAGTTAAGTTCAAAAATCTTCAAGGAAGACTGGTCACCTGCTAGAGAGTCAGGCAACATTTATGAAGGCACCAGCCGTCAAAAGGAGAGGCTAAGGGTGTGAGTGGTACAGAGAGATTAATTCCACAGTTTCTCCAGGGCTAGTCTAGGAAAACAAATAGCTTAAGGTCTAAGGTTCCTTGGAAAGTATGTTCATACAAAAACAGTACTCTGATGACTTTCTTCAAGTGATAGAGGTTAGGTTCACATCTGAACAAGCACCTGGTTGATATTGCCTTATACTCATTTCTGCCCTTCCAGTCTTTGAAACATAACCCTGAGGAGGAGTTACTGTAAATTCCTATTTTAAGATGTAAAGGTACGTGGCCATAGCCACAGGGGGAAATGGGGACAAAAGAAGAAAGCTGAAGGGCACAGAAGTACCTTGGAGTGTGTGTGTGTGTGTGTGTGTGTGTGTGTGTGTGTGTAAAGCTTTGGGGATACTTCTAGATATGACTAAGTACAAAGAAAAGCATATCAATGATTGTAACTAGGGCCAGAATAGTGGCTATTTCTAGGGGAGACGGAGTAGAACAGATTATAGGACAAGGGAATCGAGTTGTTTTGGTAGTGTTGTTTCTTACCTTTTGTGGAGTTACCCTTAGGACCATTTGTTAAACAGTATATAAGTGTTTTATTCACATTTCTGTATTATCTTGTGTTTCTAAATTTTAAAAATGAAAAGAATTAAAATGTCAAAATTTTAAAATATTTAATAGCACTTGTTATTTTGTAAAAGTATATTACACATCAAGCTAGTTTTTAGTTATTCTCATGTGATTATCATCCTTAGAATGATTTATGAGGTTCTGATCTCCAGCTGGTTTATCCTTGATAACTGGTATACTTCCATGCTGTTTCCCATAAGTTTAGATGCTGGAAGCAATGCCTGACGTTTACCCATTAGCCAGCTGAAAAGATAATATTCACAATCTTTCTTATACCAATCAATAAAGTAATCAGCGTGAAAGATTTGTTATTATAAATCCAAAAAATCCTTATTATTGAGTCACATCTACCTACGCCCTCTGCCAACTTGCACTGAAGCCCTGCAGTGGGAAGGCTCAGGCGTCTGCTCCAAAGGGAGCCTGGCCTAACCAGGAATCTGGGAATGATCTATCAACAGAGACAGGAAGCAGCTAGATTCCCTAAGTGCAGCTTTTTTACTAAACGGGTTCAGAGTGTGTCACCTCAAAAAATCATGCCACTCTGGCATAGGGATTATTTTGAACTGAAGGCAATTGAGAAGAAATAGAGTCAAGCTCTCTGTCCTCCCCCTATTTGCCTAAATACAGGACATAAATTTGTAAAGGTGTCCCGCCTACCCTCTCTACCAGGAAGGACAGCAGTTTATCACTGGAGACAACTATAGACCCTTATCAACCCAGAGATGGCAGCAGAGAAATCTACCAAAAAAACCTTACAAAGTAGGCCTTATCTTCTATGAGTTCCCCTATAAATGTACCTTTCCACAGTTTGCCACCGAAAAGCCTAAACCCTCCTTCCTTTGTCTTGTCACTCCTCTACAAAATTATTATCTTTGTCAAGGTGCTATATAAGTCCCAAGTTTTAATCATTCCTTTACCTATCACTGAGTAAGCCCCTGTGTATGCATGATGCACGTGTTAATAAACTTCTGTTTGTTCTTCTCTTCTTAATCTGTCTTTTGTCAGTCTGATTTACAGGGCCCTAGTTAGAGAATCTAAAATGTTACAGGGAAAAGTTTATTTTTCCTCCCTTACACTACCTACTCCTAACAGATGTCCTTTCAATTCCCATTTTGCTCTAGTTTCTGGAGTTGTTTATCTTTTTGGTTTACTACAAAGATAGGAACCTATGGCTGGGGCCCCCTCTTGCCCCCTCTTACCCCCATTGCCCCTCATGTGGAGTGTTTCTCCTGGCTTTTATTCCTTGGCTCTGCTCTTGGAATCAGTCCTTCCCTCTCTCAGTCTCTCCACTCTTGCTTTTTGAAAGAATTTGCTTCCCAAATTAACAGCCTACTTTTTCCCTCTCTTCTGAATTATGCATTCCATCAGTACACAGCCTGTAATAGTTTCCATCTCAAAAACAAAAAAATCCTCCCTTGACTCCTAGTAAACCCTACAACCCCATCCTGTCTCATTTCTCTCCCTACTTCACATCAAAAATCTTTGAATGATTTGTCCATGTTTATTCCCATGACTTCCTTAAAATACTGCCGCCCGTTTATCCATTCTAATCAAAATTTCTTCCCACCACGGTATTGAAACTGTTTTTGTCAAGGTTACTAAAGACACCCATCTCACCAAATCCAATGATCCATTCTCTCTCTTCCTCTTTCTCAATTTCTATACAGCATTTGACATGGGACCATTCGTCCTTAAAGAACTCTCTTCATTTGACTTTGGGAACACCTCACTTCCCTGGGTCTTCTCCAAATGGCTCTCCATTCCTTCCCATTTTTCTTTGCTGCCTCCCCTTCTCTCCCTGACTCCTAAGAGCTGGACTGCTCCAGATCAGTCCCTAGTCTACTGCTCTTTATATGCTTTTTCTCTTTCCCTCGGCAGCCTGACTTCATAAACCATCGCTATGGCGATGTATCCCAGAATGACATTTCTAGCCCTAAACTCCCTCATGAATTCAGACTTGGAAATTTAATTGCCTCCTTGACATCTCCATTTGGTTGTCAAATTAGGCATATCAAACCAGTCTTACAAAAACAAAACTTTCGTTTTTCCCTCCTAAACTTGCTCTTTGCTCTACTGCTTCCAAATCAAGAAACAATTCCCCCATCCTTCCAATGACTCAGGCCAAAAACTTTCTCTTATTTGCTGAATATAATCCATCAGCAAGTGCTGTCTGCTCTCTCTGCAGAGTGAGTTATGTCTCCAACTGCTTAGCAGCTCTACAGCTGGGTCTTAGGCCAGGCTGCTCTGTTATTACCTGGTCTCTCCTCCAGCGGCTGCTGTCTCGCCTGGTTCTCTCTGGCCTATCTGACCCTGCTAGTGATTCCCTACAGATCTTTCTACACAGAGCAGACGCAACTATTTTTAAAAATGAATATCATGTATGTTTCTTTCCTTCATAAAATCCTTCAATGGCTTCCCCTTATACTTTAAATGCAAATTCCTCACCGGGGCCTAGAAGACATTATATGGCCTGTCCCTCACCTATATCTCCTAGTTTTTCCTTTCTTCATTATGTTCTAGCAACACTAACCTTCTGGATTTTTCTTGGATATGCCAAATCTCTGCCCATTTTCCAGCCGTTACACTTTTGTTGTGCTCTCTGTCTGGTATATTCAACCCTAATCGTTGCATGGCTACACTCTTCTCTGTAGAGGATTCTTTTCCAGGCTTTCCTCTAGAGTTTTTCCTTGACCTTATTTAACATACAGCTCCCCCTCCACTCCTGATGCTCTGCTTCTCTTTTCCAGTAACCTGGCTTTTACTAACTTCGTACATACTTACCTTGCTTTGTACATTCTTAGTACATGATCAGTATGTATCATTATCTCAAATTATGTTATAATCTATTTTTTAATAGACTACTGTCTTCTTTAAAACATAAACTCCAAGAGTATTGTGTAACATGCAATAAAAATGATACAATTTCTTCTCAAAAGACATTACAGGCTCCTGATAACTCCACAGTGATCATTTAGATCTCTAAGTTATATTAGACCCAGAGACCTCTTGCTCCAGGGAGAATAGTTTCATTCCCCTTAGTGCTATTCAGATAGATATTGGCCAAGATATTAACCTCTGACTACATCCTTGGACAAGAAAATGGAGTGAAATCAGCTGGGTCTTAACTCTACCCAGGACAAATGTTTTCCAACCCAATGAAAGGTTTATTTATAGGTGCACTGAAGCATCTTTCTTCCCTCTATACTCCTTGGAAAATACTGAAACAAGGTTGGTTTGAAAAGTTGGTGAACTATTTTAATAAGTCATCTTCAGGTTTGGATTTGAAGGTAAATTCATCAAGAGTAAACGTCAGACCGTGTTCCCTGAAGCTACTGGAAACCAGACTCCAGTGCTAACCACTGATAAACAAATGGTTTAAACCAAATAGCTCAGAGGTTAAATTTTGCCTTGAAAAATATGCCTCAATATTCTAGGTGACTCAAAAAATATAAACATTTTTCTCACTTACTAAACCAAACATTTGGCCCACTAATTTACAAAACAAAAACAAACAAAAAAACTAAAACCAATTTAAACTAAACTCCTATCTACCTTCCTTTGAATGAAATAGTGATTTTTGTTTTAAAGTGTAAGTATCCTCAAAAAAATTATAGAAGTTCAGAGGCTACACATAGTACTAGAAAGCAAGTAATATATTTGTGAGGTAAAAATCTTTACCACTTTTGGTGCTCAAACCACACTCTATTAAAACTCATAATTTTCAAATAGAATATATGAACAGGTTTCTCTGTTGAAGTTTGCATAGTGTTAGCCCTGGATTAAATATTAAGGAATCAGGCAGGAAGTAGAATGAGGAGAATCTAAAAGTCGAAGGCAGTCCACTCTCATAATATGTTGCTGGAAATCGCATTGTATTGAGTTTTATTTTGGGGTAAATGAGGAACTCCCTCTCACATTGATCACCATTTACCTCATTTTAAATAGGAGAATTTCACATGGACTCTCCTGTGATCTTTTTCTAATAAGAAAGATTTCTGGAGGAAATCTTTGAGGTACACAGTGAGTCTTCTTAAAAGGTAAAAAAGAAACATTTTTAAAAGTTTACTTTTTCTCTACAAAAACTCTGAAACAAATCTATTTCATACTTTTTTGTCCTGTAACACACATCCAGTAACTAAAATACATTTCTGAAATTTGAACAGTTATTTAGGAAATACTGCAAGTATTCACCCAATGTGAAAGTAGGGTGTATTACTGTGCACAAGTGTTCCCAGACATTATTATGTTCCTGACACATCAAGCACTTAATAATGTTTTATTGAATAAATGAATAAACCCTGTGACACATAAACTCATCAAGAAATAAAGCATATGTTTCTTTCCAAAAAAAAGGCAGAAATAAATCAGTAGTTAGGCCATTTTTATTTCTAGTTATACCATAAATGTATGTCAAAGTTTTGATCAAACTATATATATTCTTTAAAACTTAAATATCCCTTTTAGAAAAATTTGTACATTCATATAATTATGACTTTAACGTTTTTTTCTAGAATGTCTTTCATGGCATATATAGAAGACGCAAAGATTAAAGGTACAATTCCACCTTCAAGGAGTTCATATACGGAGAGAGAAAATAACAGGTAAACATAGAATTATAATATAGTGTAGTGGGCACTACATGAGAGGCACGAAAAGAGTTCTATGACAGTACATCAGTAAGACGTCTTACCCATCTTGGGGAATCATGGCAGACTTCTAAGATAAAGTGGGGGTCTAAGTCAAAATTTGAAGGACAAATAGTAGTGGCAAGGAAAAGAATGAGTGAGAGAGGAAAAGATATTCCTAGGAGAGGCACAAATACAGGAGTAAGATAAATCACAAGGTAGGGAAATGAAAATAGTTCTACAGTGGCTGAAATATTAGTTGGAAATAGAGAAATGGCAAACTCAAAAGCCTTCCATGCTCAAATGGAAAATTTAGACATATGAAGGGCGTGGTATAAAAGAATGGGAAATAATGAGAACTATGGCAGCTGGAGATTGCAAGCCAGGCTAAAAGCATTTATAGTCAAATGAATAGACAAGGAACTGCATAAACAAAGTATCTGCAGGTTGGAGATAAAGTCCGTGGATCAGCAGTGTGTGATTCCATGTTAATGATTTGATTTTAAAAGGCTTTGCATACAATGGTAAATCATTTTAACTTTATCTTCAGACAACGGGAAAACACTGAATAATTTTAAGTAGGGCAGTGACATAATATTTATAATACAAAATAATGGCAAAACTACACTTTAGGCTATGGAGGGGATGGTAGGTTACTTGAGTATGTACATCTAAAGGTCCATGTCCACAGTTCTCAACAAAGTAACCAAAAAATACATACAAAAAAGAAAAACTCTGACCTTCATTCTGAAAATTAGAAAAAGGAGAATCTTGATCCTAGAAAATTTAAACATTTGCTTGCAACATAATAAATATTGAACTGCAGTGGAAGAGTTGGCTGGTTATTGACTGTCCACTGGGAAAGGAAGACTTTGTCTCAGAATTAAATGTTAAACAGGAATGTTTAACAGGAATGTTGTCAGGAGAGACTGTGGGAGATGAAAAAGGAAAATTTTTACATTCAGTAATTGTAATTGATTCAATGAACAAGAATTTGGATTTTGATTAGAATTGAACACATGACATAAGCATAACTTGAAAAATGCTTGCAAAACTCAGAAAAAAAAATAGGAGCAAAAATAATGAGAGACTATATAGTGTATATTTGTTTTTGGATATTTTATATAAAATTAGAATTTCAAAAGAAACAAGCACAGCAGACAGAGAATGAGAAATTCTAAAATAAAAAAAAACAAAAACAAAAAAAACTTTCCTAATCCAAAGATTTGAGTTTTCATAATAAAGTGGATTACTAAAACCCAGATTTCAAAAAAACAGAAGTGTTAGAGGTTTTATGTGAAATTTTTAATAGTGGCAACATCTTTAAGAATTTAAATAGAAAAAAACTATGCTTATAAATGTAAAAAATTCATCTGATATCACTCTTCTCTGCAACATGTTATTTCAGAAACAATGGAGTAATGATACCCATAGGTCTTTGGGTAGAAAGAAGATGACACAAAAATTCTACATGAATTGAGTGCATAAATGTGGGCAGAGAAAAGAATTTTAAGTTGTAATAATTCTGAGAAAGTATTCTACTCAATTCTGGAACTTTCGAAATCAAAACTACTCAAAGAACTACTTTTGTTGACTAAGAGATGGATTAAAATAAACTCAATAATGGGGAGGTTGTGCTATTATAGTATTCATAGTGAGCAATGGTACCAGAAAACAGTAAATGATTGCTGTTAATATGGCTACAATAATGAAATTTGTGTCAAACAAAAGTTTTAAAATAAAATATACATTATAAAGAAATAATAAGAAAGATCTAAAATAAGAGGTGGTAGTAACCAAAATTGAAAAGGTGTGGAAGGGAAGTTGGATGTATTACTGATTTCTTACTTCAAATAAACAGAAGTCAATATATTTTTTACAAATATAATTTTACAAATTGAAACCAGTAAGTTTGAAAATATTTTTAAAATCTTAAAACCAACTTTTAATAGAATTTTAAAAACAATGCACTAAATAACTTTGAAAATGTCAAAGGAAAGCAAAAAGCAAAGGATACACTGTTATAAATGACATGAATATTAAAAGAAGAAAAAAAGAGAAGACATCAGCAAAACCTAAAAAGCAAGGTATCACGCAAGTAACAAAAACAAAAACATAATTTAATTAAAAACTCTTCAAATAGAGGCAAGGCCCACTTGGGAGAAAAGACAAAAACAAAATAACAGAAAAAAAGCCCCACAAACTTGTGTGCTATTTACAAGAGATACAAAATAAATAAAAACAAAACCTCAAGTCCACCCAAAAAAGAAAGGAAAATAGGTAATATTAATGGCATCCATAATCAAATTCAAAGAAATAAAGTTGTTTAAAAAAGTTATTTTTTATTGAACACTAATATACTTTGAAGATATAGTAGGCTATAGTGGCCATTATCTTTTATGTTCTCAACAAGAGCTAACTTATAAAAAGCAAAAGTAAAGAGAAATAAAAGGATTTAGCTAAATTGTAATTATAACGGAGGGTGTACATTATTCTCATTCTTTGTCACATCAAGTAGGAAAGTAATAAAAGGGGTGGTTTGGGCTTCCCTGGTGGCGCAGTGGTTAAGAATCCATCTGCCAATGCAGGGGACATGGGTTTGAGCCATGGTCTGGGAAGATCCCACATGCCGCAGAGCAACTAAGCCCGTGCGCCACAACTACTGAGCCTGTGCTCTAGAGCCTGCGAGCCACACTACTGAACGCCGTTCACCTAGAGCCCGTGCTCCACAACAAGAGAAGCCACCGTGATGAGAAGCCCGTGCGCTGTAAGGAAGAGTAACCCCGCTTGCCACAACTAGAGAAAGCCCGCACACAGCAACGAAGACCCAGCGCAGCCAAAAATAAAATAAATTAAAAAAAGTTTTTAAAAAGGTGGTTTGAAATATACTCTTAGATATGCTTATTTGGATAAAGGGAAGTTGATTTATGAAGAATTTTACTTAGCATTCTTATTTCAACTTTGTGCAGCTCACAGAGGAGCTCAAAACTGAGAGCAGAATAAAACAACTATGCAATCATGTTTGCAGTGTTATACTGAAACATGGTGGTTTAACTTTCCTCTCACAGTACCCATGATTTGTTAGTAATCACGTCACATATCACTCTCTAATAATTTCATATATCAAGTTCCTAAAATATGACCTTTTCATTTATTTCTTTTCTTTCTGTTTTTATTATTTTATTTTTGTATTAAAGGTTGAATAATGTAAGTTATGGGTACTATGCATTATATTTTGCTTACATGATCTTAGGTGTATGGTAAGTGATAGCTACCAATGAAAGGAGAAGACCAGCCATAAGATAGAGTACTTAATTAGATGAGAAGTATCTATTAAAATTGTGTTTTATTTGACTGTTGAGGGAATTATGTCCATTTAATAAGATTTGGTAATAATTTAACAAAAATTAGCATTGATATGGGAATTGCGGAATGCAGTTTTTCCCCATTGAAATGAATACTATTGACCTGAGATACTTAACCTATTACAGGGCTTTCATGAATTTAATATGTTTGAAAGGCAGAGAAGAAAATATGTGTACCTACAGTAGACATCCATATTTTCCCAAACATTCATAGAGCATTTACAAAATGCTTGCACTTAATTTTAAAAAATCATTATATTCCCCAAAATAAATAATATTATCTTCTCTGGGCACAATAAATTCAAACTAGAAAGAAACATTGAAAAACAAGCCAAAGCAAACTTAGACCTTAGAAAATACTGTCCTTGTATCTTTGGATCATAATGAAAAACAATTCTAGAAATACATACCAGTGAGGAAACAATATTTTAAGTGCCTATCAAAACATCTAGAATGCAGACATAGAAATGTTAAGATAAATCTTCATATTTCTAGATACTTTTATTCTTACCTAAAAAAAGGTGAAAATAATGAAACTAAGCATTTGGATAAAGACATAGAAAAGAACCTCAAATGAGTCTGGAAATAACAGAAGGAAATTTCCTCACTTTGGCAAGAAATAATAAAGAATGGCAGAAAGGGTAAATATTTGGGCAAATATAGAAAACATTCTATCTTTATTTTAATATAATGTTACATTCCTAAAGAAGATTATTGACAGATTAAATATAAAAACACCACAATATTTTGTGAGGTATATAAATATGTAGAAGCAAAATACATGACAACAAGGTTACAGTGTGTGGGAGACAATTGTAACTAAGATTTTTACATTGTGACATAGTATAATAGTTGAAGGTAGATGTTGCTATGGTAAAGGTGCATAAGGTATTCTACTGAGCAATCACTAAAAATAATAATATATTTTTAGCATATAGCTAAAAATGCTAAAGGGGGTAAATACTAAATCCTCACTGATTCAAAAAGGGGCACAAAAGGAAGAGGATCAAGAAACTGATTGGACAAATAAAAATGAATACCAAGATGGTAAGATTAAACTCAATCACATCAATAATTAAAAGAAAATAGACTAAATATGCCAATTAAAGGACAAAATTCATCCGACTGGATACCAAAGCAAGATCCAACTAAGTGCTGTTTACAAGATACACACTTTAAATATAAGTGCAGACAGTTTGAAAACACAAGGGTGAGAAAAATGTATAATATATTTTATATAAATATTAATCATAAGAAAGTTCTTATAACTATGGTAGAGTCAGGAAGAGTAAATTTCAAGATGAAGGGCAATACCAAAGATAAAGAGAGACATGGTCAAGAAGATACAACAATCATATGTACATATGAAGCAAACATAACTCTTTAGATATAAAAACAAATGAAAAGAATTAAAGGGAAAATTAGAAAAATACACAATTATACTAGATGATTCTAACACTATATGGTTAAAATAGTAGAAAAATAAGTAAAGATATAGAAGATTTGAAAAAAAATATTCATCAACCAAATTGTTCATTCAACCCAACTGGCATTACAGAAACAAAGAAACAAAATCAAAAAACTTCAAAATGCACACTTCTTGCAAGTGTGCATGCAGTGTTCACCGAGACAGACCATGCACCAGGTCATAACACACACACCAATAAATTTTAAAAGATTGAAATCATTGAATATGTTCTCTAACCACAACATTATTAAAGGTAAAACCAAAAAGATATCTTTTAAAATCCTTAAATCCTTGAAAATTAAGCAGCCTATTGTTGAAAAAATCAAGAGGTCAAAAATAAATATTTTTTGAACTGAATTATAATGAAAAGCCAGCATGTCAAAATTTGTGAGATGCAGCTAAAACAAGGAAATGTACAAGAAAATGTACAGTTTTAAGTGCCTATGTGATATTATTCATACCAACTAGAGTGGCAGCTGAATTCAATAAGACCGACAATATCAAAGGTTACTGAGCAATTGGATACCTTGCATAATGCTGATGAGGGTGGCACATGTCTGGAAAGTTGTTTGACAGTTTCTTATAAAATTAACTCTACTCCTCAGCGTCCACTTCTGGATATTTATTCAAGAAAGTCCTCAAAAGGACTTTCCTAAGAATATTCATACCCGTCTATTCATAATGACTAAAAACTGATAGCAATCTAAATGTCCATCAAAAAGAGAATAGGTAAAAAATTTGTGGAATCATCACATAATGTAATACTACTTGACAATAACTAAGAAATGCTATAACCTGGTTGAATCTAAAAAACATTGTGTAAAGTGATATAAACCAGACAGAAAAGAGTATATACAATATGATTCCACCATACGTAAAACTAGCCTATAGTGATAGAAATAAGAAAGTCATTGCCTCTGGATATGTGGGTTGAGGGTGAAAGGTAAGAAAATTGCCTAGACAGGGGCAAAATGAAACTTACTGGGATGATGGAAATATTCTATATCTTGTTTTGGGTGGTGGTTACACAGGTGTATATAGCTGTCAAATCTCGTCAAACTAAATCCTAAGACCTAGGTATTTTATTGTATATAAATTATAGCCCAATAAGATTTAAAAATTATATTAATGGAGATTTTCTATATCAGTCATTGTCAAACTTTTTCTGAAAAAAGGCCATTTACTAAATATTTTAGGCTTTGATGGCAGTACTGTCTATGTTACTCAACTCTGCCATTATTGCAAGAAAGTGGCCATCAACAAAGGTAAACAATGGGCATTGCTCTGCACCATTAAACTGTATTTACATGTTAACTAAAATTACTATGGTGATCTTTTTGCAATATATATAAGTATCAAATCATTGTGCTTTACACCTGAAAGTAATATATTGTTATATGTCAATTATACCTCAATAATATTCTTTTAATTTAAAAATTAAAAAAAACCACACCTATATTTACAAAAGCAGGTGGCAGGTTGGCTTTATAGGCCAGAGTTCCCACCTTTGTTCTGTATTCTTACTTATTTTTTCTAATTGATCAGTTAATTATTAAAAGAGGTATTAAGGAGAGGTATTAGTGAACTTGTCAAATTCTTCTGGCTGTTCTGTCAAATTTTACTTTATGTATTTTGAGGTTTTTTTTTTATTACATGCATACATTCTATGTACTTGTAAACATACTGGTGAATTGACACTCCAAATTTTATTGTTGTTGTTAGTGTGTTTTTTATCTGTAGAACAGTAAATTATTGGCCTTAAGGTCTAAAACTAGTTAAGCCCTGTTTCTAAAAGTAAAACACTACATTTTTAAAGTAAAGTATATCTGATAAATATTTTTCAATTTTTTTAATTTTAACTTTTCTGTGCCTTTGTATTTTTAGAATTCCTTATAAGCAGCATATAGCTGGATTTATCTTGAACAAGTTTGAAAAAAATCTCTTTTAATTGGAAAGTTTAATCTATCTATCATATTATTTTGGTTTCTTTATGTCCCTCATTTTATGTTTATTACTTTCATTTCTGACTTTGTGTGCATTTATTGAACATTTATAATCCATTTTGCCACTGTACTGTTTTATAAACTACACACTAGTTCCATTCTTTGAGTAGTTTCTAAATACATGCGTATTTTACAAAAAATCAAATTTCAGTCATTGCCTCTGCAAAATAGGTTAATATAACATTAACTTTAATTCCATTACACCATCTTAGCATTTTTCAATATTTTAATGCTACTATGTTTTATCTCCCAAATTAGACATGATTGTTATTATTTTGTAAGCCAATTTATTATTTTTCTTCTATCTCAAAATCTCCTTTAAAATTATTCCCTTGTACCTGAAGCATTTCTTTCAGAAATTATTTATATGAAAGTCATTTGAGTCAATTCTATCAGTTTTTGTTTTAATAAAAATGTCTTTATTTTACTCTCTTTCTTCAGTAGTAGTTTAGTTGAGTCTCCCTCAGAACCTTGAAATCATTATTTTACTGCCTTTTTCCTTCCACCTTTGCTGTTGAAAAGTCTTCTCCAAGTCCGTCATTTCTTCATAGGCAATTTGTTGTTTGTTTGTTTTTTATTCTAAGAGTCTATGATATCACCTCTTTAACTTTCATTTTTTTTAATCCTTCTTAGGATTCATTGGTCTTCCCAAAGCTGAGGGTTTTTTTTTTTTTTCCTTCCATCTTTTCTAGACAGTCTTTCTCTTAGCAAATATTGCTTTTCTTCCATTCTTTCTTGATCTTTAACCAACTATTTGTTAATGTTTTTCATTCCTTCGTTCATCTCCTTACCTTATAGTCAGACTTCATATTTTGCTCTCTGTACAAAATTCTGATAATTTCCCTAGATTTATTTTTCAGTTCACCAACTCTGAAATATTGTCTAATCTGCTATTTGAAATATCCGCTGATTTTACAAAATTTCAATGAAATAAAATTTTTCATTACTATAATTTCCTCTAAGGTTATTTGTAAATCTTTCTATAATTTATTCGTGTTTTAAATTCCCTGTTAAACTATTTAAACTATTTTGATTTTGATTACAACTATTCCAGTATATGAGGCTCTTGGAGGTAAAAGTGTGCTGTTTGTTATTTTGGCTGTCACTCATGGTGGCTAGTTTCCCTCTGTTTTGAGATCTGACATTGGAGGTGGGTTCTTCCTCTGACCTTTTGTTCTATGTGAGTTATAATTCAACTTCTGCCTTACTACCAGTGAGAGCTCAGCCTGCCTGGTCCCCCTTATTACTCACTTGAGAAACAAGTACCTAAAGAAAATCAAGCTTTTTTTTTTTTTTTTCCCAGAGACAACAAATTATAATCCTGTAGTGCTGAAAGAATATTTCTCTCTTGACCATGTTTTTAAAATTTTAAATTTATTTTGCCTCTGGAACGAATACCTCGTCACATTATTCATGTGTGCTGTGTTTGGCCTTTTCCTACCCCTCCAGAAGGCACCTGCATGAAAATGTTGGCATTACTGCTCTTTGCTACTGAGTAGGAATGACACTAGCTCTAATTAGATTGCCTTTATTATAGAAACGGGCAACCCTAAATGGCTACTTGTGCGTGTTTTTTAAGCAACGGTTTCTCCTACAGAGTGACCTGCCTCATTATCTTATCTAATCGTATCTGGGCTTCTCAGTTCCCATTTCGTCAAGTCACCATCACCTCTTCCTTGTGTTAGAGCTGATCTCTTGACTCCCCTCAGACACTCTTCAGATCTGTTCTTCTTACAACCACTTCAAAAACCAGTTCTTAAAAATACATTTTTTAAATTTGAGATGACCATTAAAACGAAGAAGAAACTGAAGGCTTTACTAGGCACTTGTTTAGTCATACAGTAGTCTCAGTCTAAAGGAAAGGTCCTGGGCGGAAAGAAAGAAATTAAAATGGGGGTGAAAAAACATAATGAGGAAGAAGAAAAAGGGTAAAGTGTTGCAAGATGGAGGAGAGAGAAAAGATAAAAGGAGAACTGAGAGCTGTTTGGAGAAAACACTATCCATTTTCATCAACTATTCTTTTTTTTTTTTTTTACTTTTCCATTATGGTTTATTACAAGATATTGAATATAGTTCCCTGTGCTATACAGTAGGACCTTGCTTATTTATTTTATCTAGTTTGAATCTGCTAGCGATATTTGGCATTAACTCTTCTTTTAATTAGAACCCATGAACTGAGCATAGGAATGGTGTGGAAATCACAGGGTGGCAGAAAAGGAAAAACGAATGCCTCTCTTGCTCTAAGCAGACGCAGGTGTGATAAATCACATGCAGCCTGGCAGTATATCCCATTAGACCTTGCCTGGGCACAGGCTTTTGGGGCTTGGACAGGGTCCAGTGGCAACCCACGAGCACCACAAACCTCCCAGGCTGTGCTGTTTGCTTGAGCGTAAAGCTGTTTGCGAGAGAACAGGAGGGTGTTTGAAACAGCTGAGTTGTTTGGGGGCTGAACTGGCTTCTACTCAGGAAATCTGGGGACAAAGAAGGTGAGAAAGAGTAGGAGGAAGAAATATACATGTATTGCCTGAAGAGAGAAACAGGACTGAGGCCCTGCCATGATGTGATCCCTCTAAGTAAAACCCTATTTGCACAACATGCATGGTTTTCAGAATTTACTAAGCTAAAGAAGTGTAGAGCATAGGGTCACATCTACCTGCCATTCTCTGCTGTCTAGACTAGGAGAGGGCAGATGAGGGACTCAGGAATAAGAACGGAGATATGGGGGCAAGGGAGCAGAAATAAGAAAGACTTGATTCTTCTGTATCTCCAAGTTGCTCCTTCTAACTCTGAGTGGTACAACAATGACATTTGTTGCACCTCCTCCAATGCAGTACATTTTGTCAAACTGAGCAGTAATTCCAAATATTACCTGAGGGCAAATCAAGAGCACCATCAACATATTCCCTGAAAAAAGGTTTGTGGGGGAGGGGAGGGGGTCTCATCCAACATTCGTGCATTCTTTCTTTTTCTTAAGCATCTAATGGATGTAAATCCTGCCCCATGGAAACGAGAGGCACAGATTCTGAAGCTTCACTGCTTGGGTTCCGTATCCTGGCCCTGCCTTTGCTAGTTCTGCTATCTTGGATGGGTTACTTAACCTCTCCTTACCACAGTTTCTGCATATGTAAAATGTAAGAATTCATTTTGTTAGTAAATATAAGTTCTTGGAACAATTCCTGGCACATAGTAAGCACCGTGAAGTGTTTGCTATAATACTCATGCCTCCCAACTCCCAGTGTCAAGTCAAACCTGGTTCCAAGGACTCATTCACCAAAATCCTTAAGATATCTAATACCAATCACTTTGGTAGCTCCTTCTTCTTTCCATGGTGGCACAAAGACTCGGGGATTATGCGGTCCAGGTGAGGATGAGCAAGGAGTCATATGGCTGTTAATCCATGTCCATCCCAGTCGTCACTCTTCTGCCACACGATGCCCTGGTCAAGCAGGTCAGGGCTCCTCAAGGTCATTGAGTACACAGAGATGCTGGTCGTAATCAAGTTCATTTATGTGGATCCTTACCGCAGCTCTCAAGGACATGATGCTCAGTGCCCAGCCTCCACAGCTCCAGAGAACCGTCCACAAGCTGAGGTCCTGGCACCTCCAGGTGGTGTGCAAGGGAGGACAGGTGTTTGCCATTTTATATCCCATAGCCTGTCCTTCCCAATGAGCAGGATACAACCTCTGACAAGTCCTTTCTTCCTCTAATAGCACAAGTTTACATCCCTTTCCTCTTGGGGAACATCCATCCCAATCCTCTTCATAAGTCTAGGATTAAAGCAATAAGGTTCTGTTAACAACCCCATGGGTCTGTGGGAAAAGCACAGACCTCAGCAACACAAAGTTACCCTCTTAAGATATTTTTGCCTATGCCATTAGTCCATGGCAGAAAAAAATACACTACTTATCAATCTTAAATCACTAGAAGTGGGGAAATTACATATTATGTTACTCCTGCTAATGTAGTAAAAGGTAAACAGAAACACCTTTGAAGTATTAATGCCAAAAATATAGTTTGTGTGTTTGGGGATGAATGGGATACAGAGAAGACAGGAACACAACTCTTTCCCTTACAGAATGTAGCTTCTAGTTTGGATGTCACAATCTTTAAACTCAGCAGGCATGCCTTAGAATAATGGCATGCAAATACAGAACAATTCTGGCAAGCCACCGTGAGCCATGTTGCTTTTATAGCTCATACTTCTACTCATCCCCTGTTCTGCTTTACTCCCTAAACTGACCCTTGTGATCAGATCTGTGGGCAACAAGATAGCCTCATACTTGAGTGGTTTCTTCTCCTATTGGTATTTGTCCCCAAAGTCCCTATTAATAGAAACTGAAGCTCTGAGAACAAAGCTCCGGGAAGGAATAGACAGGGGTCTACATTTTCATAGGAAATTCACTAAGCTGTAGCCAAGGGAGTTATTCAAAAACCCAGCTTAGGGCACCGCAGTCAGAGCTAGGAACACCAGTGTATCCCAAGAAGACTTTTATTTATATTTGAATACAATCTCCATCTCTAAAAGAGCTGCCTGACTTGCTTGCAGGCTGCTGTGAACATTTCGGTGGGAAAGTCTGCTTCGAATTCAGGGTAGCGACACACAGCTACTTGCACCTCCCCTCCTGACACCTACCCAGGAGCCACTGAGAGAGGATTCCTGAAAAAGAGGGCCGGCCAAAACCTTTTAGCTTTGTTGCTATGGTAACATGGCCTTTCCTCTCTGCGGCAGATATGGGAAAGGAAATACAAGGAAGTTTATGAAGATGTAGTTTAAGTAGCATTGGATTGATTCCAAATGGCTTCATTTTTGCATAAGAGAGTCCTAAATCAGATCTAAAACATAATCACTGCTAGAGTTGTAGGCTTTCCTTCTAGCTATCAGATTCTGCTAATTATACTCCAGAATGTGAGAGAGATTTGCTTTGTTTCTTGAATCAAAGCACCAGTCTTTCCTAAAATCAGTGCCAACCATTTTCAAATTCCTCATGTGAATCAAGGAATTTTCTGTACAGAGGCAATTTAGTAGAGTGGTTATGAAAATGGCCTTTGGGTCAGAACAAAAGCTGAGTGAATAAAAATTCTCTGCTGACCTTGAGTAAATTACTTGCTTCTCACTGCTTCACAGGTTTGGATCAGAAGTGTGTTCTAAAGGCTAAATGCTATAATGAATAAAAAGTGTTTGGTACAGAGCCTGGTGCATAATGAAGGGTTAATAAGATAATGATCATTATCTCTATGCTGTTGGCTCACATCTAGTAAGTGTATTTTCCATTCGGAATTGCTAGACTCATTCCCACTCAGGGAAATAAAGTCATGAAGATTTTATTTATTTATGTGTTATTTAGTCAGCCACATGGCTAACATTTGGATCACAGACTTTGCAAATATAATTAAAGCCATGGGTCCCCTTCTCCCAAAAGAAGAAATACAGTACCAAGATACACCAATGTTCATAGCAGCATTATTCACAATAGCAAAAAGGTGGAAACAAGCCAACTGTCCACCGATGGATAAATGGATACACAAAAAGTAGTATATACATACAATGGAAAGAAAATACATTCCTTTAAAAGGAATGAAATTCTGACACATACTACAGCACAGATGAACCCTGAAGACATTATGCTAAGTGAAGTAAGCCAGACACCAAAAGACAGATATATGATTCCACTTATTTGAAGTACCAAGAGTAGCCAAATTCATAGAGACTGAAGGGGAAGGGTTGTTGCCGGGGTCTGGGAGGAGGGGAGAATTTGGAGTTATTGTTTAATGAGCAGAGAGTTTCAACATAGGATGATGAAAATCTTCTGGAGAGAGATGGTTGTCATGCTTGCACAACAATGTGAATGTACTAATTGCCACTGAATTGTACACTTAAAAATGGTTAAAAAGGTAAATTTCATGTTATGTGTATTTTTCCACAATTAAAAAATAGTAGTACCAGAGGACACTGGTTTAGTAAGTCTAGAGGAAGACAAATATTTTTAAAGCAGCTTTATTGAGTTATTATTTATGTACATACTGTAAAATTCACTCACTTTAAGAGAGCAATTAGTTATTTTAGTAAATTTATACAGGTTTGCAACCATTACCATAATCCAATTTTAGAATATTTTCATCACCTGAGAGTCTTACTTTGTGTACTCTAGTTGTGCCTTTTCTACAAATGTCATAAAAATTAAATCACACAATATATACTATTTGTGTCTGGTTTCCTTCATTTCGTATGTTTCTGAGATTCATCCACATTGTTGCATGTACCAGGATTTCATTTTTTTTTGTTGCCTAGTAGTATTCCATTGTGTGGATTATTGTTTATCCACTCACCAGTTGATGGACACTGGGGTTGTTTCCAGGTTTCAGCTATCATGAATAATGCTGCTGTGAACATTCATGAACAATTCTTCACGTGGACATAAGATTTTATGTCTCTTGTGTAGATATCTAGAGTACAGTTGCTAGGTTATAAGGTAAGTGTACATTTAACTGTTTAAGAAACTGTCAAATTATTTTCCAAATTATGTGTACTATAGTTTACATTCCCACCAACAATATATGCAAGTTCTTGCTTTTGATGTTGTTTTGTTTTGTTGTTTTCATTCCATTTCAGATTCCATTGGCATCTGATGAGCATCTGTGTATGTGGACAGAAAGAGTATATTGAAGCCGGTTGATTATGTATTTAGTTGTTACCTAAAATTTTGTGGTCTATGTGTAAGCACTGATAAAGAAATTCTTACTGCTCTCACTGTCCTTTTTTTCAAAAGATAATAGAAATTTTGTATTCAATCCTACAAGTTTTTTCTTACCTTGCTCTTTTAACCTTTCTCTTATCCCAGATCCCGGGGGTCTGTAAGTCTGGGTTACACCAACTCATAAGGAAGTGTTTAATAGCTAATGTGCTACTTTTTCAGGATTATCTCGATATTTAGGAATAATTGTAGATTGGGGAAGATCCTGTCTAGTTTCAAATTCTGGCTCCACCACTAACCATCTCTGTGTCTTAGGGGACATTACTTAACCTCTCTATGTGACATATTTTTTTAACTTAAAGTGGAGATAATAATAGTTTTACCTCATAGAGTTGTCATGAGAATTGAAAAAGAAAACACATGTAAAATACTTAGAACAGTGTCTCATATATTATACATACTTCATTAGAGGCAGAATCTAGAGATATTGTGGGTTTGGTTCCAGAACATTGCAATAAAGTGAGTCACATGGATTTTTTTTGTTTGTTTCCCAGTGCATATAAAAGTTATTATACAGTATATTGTAGTCTATTAAGTGTGCAATAGCATTGTATGTCTCAAAAATGTATATACCTTAATTAAAAATACTTTATTGCTGAAAAATGCTAACCATCATCTGAGCCTTTAGTGCGTCATAATCTTTTTCCTGGTGGAGGGTCCTGTCTCCATGCTGATGGCTGCTGACTGATCAGGGTGGTGGGCGCTGAAGGCTGGGGTCACTGTGGCAATTTCTTAAAATAAGACAACAATAAAATTTGCTGCATCAGTTGACTCTTCCTTTTACAAATGATTTCCCTGTAGTCTTTCAAAATTGGAGTCAATCCCCTCAAAGCCTGCCCCTGCTTCATCAACTAAGTTTATGTAATGTTCTAAATCCTTTATTGTCATTTCAACAGTCTTCACAATATCTTCACCGAGAGTAGATTCCATCTCAAGAAACCCCTTTCTTTGCTCATCCATAAGAAGCAACTCCTTATCCGTGAAAATTTCATCATGAGATTGCAGCAATTAAGTCACACCTTCAGGCTCCACTTCTAATTCTAGTTCTCTTGCTGTTTCTACCACATCTGCAGTTACTTCCTCTACTGAAGTCTTGAACCCCTCAAAGTTATCCATAAGGGTTGGAATCAACTTCTTCCAAACTCTTGTTAAAGTTGACATTTTTGACCTCTTCCCATGAATCATGAATGTTCTTAATGGCATCTAGAACAATGAAGATCAGAATGCAAGATTTCTTTGGTTCTCTAATTTCTTTGTTCCTTCACCCTAGAGGCACTCGTAACATGATCCTTTATCCTTCTCTGCTACTCCTGTTGCTCTATCTGCAATACAGACACACACATGCACACACACACATGCACACACACATGCACACACACACATGCACACAGTATGGGATTGTAAGATCTAGTACCTGTTCATTGGAAGGATGCAGGGGGATAAAAATTCAATGGAAAAAGAGAAATGATCTAATGACGCAGATTAATAAATGAGGATATTAGGTAAGGATAATTTTGAGCTTAATTTCACAGGGTAAGTAAAGATTTAGAGTATATGCAGGTTTATATAAAATGATGGGACAAAGCTGTGGATGACTGTTCTTCTTCCCACCCCCTCCTCAGGTGGTCACTATAGTCAATCTAGGCTCCAAAGACAGCAGAGAAAATCACCACCTTGTTATGGAACAATTCTTTGTAGCCTTACTCTCAGTAGAACTCACAGGATTTCAGGGATTTAAAAAATTCAAAAGTCCAACCATCCCCCTTTACTAATGAAAAAAACTGAGGTCTAGTGAAGCTAAATGACAATTTTGAAAAGACTGATTTTAGCAGAACGAGGACTAGAATGCTGAAAAACACTCTTTCTACTGAACCGTGCTAGGTCAGCCAAACTTAGCCTCTTTAAACCAGAAGGAATGGTCATGAGAAAGGAAATAAGCAGCTGCGATTTTCTTTCCTATATCAATCTGACGCTTGTATTGCATCAGCTCATGAGCTCTCTAAGGGTAAAGGCCATAGTTTCATTTAGGGGACAAGAGAGCTTGCCTGAGTGCAATGTTGGCTCTCTTTTTTAAGATCTGTATGTTAGATGTTTCTCTATCCAACTTTTCATATATATTTCTTCATCTGTTTCCTCCTTTCCTCCCTTCCTTCCTTCCTTCATCAAACTATCAAGTTAAACTATATGCACTGGAACCCAGTTCTGATATTGCACCCCAATAGGACTGTGGCACCCCCTTCATGCACACACTGCAGACATTAGGCAGCCTTAACTTCTGACCTCCCTTCATTCCACCCTCCTTTTAGGAGCACCTGCAAAAAGCCTTGTCCCCCTCACTATCCCATCCTATTGTCCCCAGCCTCTAGCTCCTGAAGATCCCTGTGGTGGGAGGTTCATGACTAAGTCAACAGCAATAAGAGCAGCAGCTTCTCTGAGGCCCAGCCCGATTCTAGTTCTTCTGGGCTTTGTACCAGAGTACTTCTTGGTTAATTGCTTCTATGAGAACCCAGTGTGACTGAGCAACAGGGAAGGATGAAAGACTTAAGTCTTGACATGAAACTTTCCTCCAAGATAGACATTACATGGAGATATGAAAAATACAAGGATACATAGCCTGAAAATGCAAATGTATTATCCAAACACTAAAGCAGAGTAATTGACAGGATGAATGCCAAGGGGTGTTTAGACTTCTGGTGGCTCTACAACTATATTCCAGATCTATCGTTCTCTTACATTATCATCCATTTGGGAGTGCAAATCCTTCTAGTCCAAATCTGGGTGCATAACACTACACAAAAGAAATAAATACAGAAGAAGGGACTACATATAGTTAGCATTTATGAAGCACTTAAAATTTACCAGACACTCTTCTAAATCTTTTACCTAGAGTACCTCATGTATCCTTCATAACAGTCCAAGATAAGGCAGTTTTGTTATCTCTATTTTACAGATGACGAATCTGAAGTTAGGTAGTAAGTGGTACAGTGAAGCATGAGCCCAGGATGCCTGGCTCTAGAGCCGGTGCTCTTATAACCACAATATCATTGGTGCACATAATATACCTTAAATGCTATTCGTGGTACTTGAATTTCTATTACCAGTGCAACTCTTGCCTCTGCTTTCTGTCTTCTTCATTCTTTTTGCTATTCTATCCCTGACATATTTCCTCTTTCATTTTTTTCCCCTTCTGTGTCTTTTCACTACTGTGATATCAGTAGACATACTTTAATCTTGGGCTTATAGGCAACTGACCCTTGCCTGAGTGCAATGTTGGCTCTCTTTTTTGAGATCTGTATGTTAGATGTTTTTCTATCCAACCTTTCATATATATTTCTTCATCTGTTTCCTCCTTTCCTCCCTTCCTTCCTTCATCAAACTATCAAGTTAAACTATATGCAAAACTGATCTAGATCAGTGGTTCATATGGGGTCAATTTTTGCCACTGCTTACCCCACCCCCGGAAAGAACACTTGGAAATATCTGAAAACCTTTTTAGTTGTAACAAATAGATATGTCAGGGAGAGTGTTCTACTGGCATGCAGTGGGTAGAGACCAGCGGGGCTGCTAAACATTCTACAGTTAACTCGAGAGCCAACCAAAACCAAAGAATTACCGGTCCAAAATACCAGTAGTACCATTGTTGGGAAACCCATGACAAGATGGAGAATAAGCAAAGATGTCACGAACAGTTCATTGTCTAGAGGAAGGAAAGGTAGACAACAAAAATATGACAATAGTACATATGGTTAATTGCTGCAATTAAAATATGTTCAAGTTAGGAGGTACAGAGGAAATAAGTATGAGAATAAAAGAGATTGCCTAAGAAGGCTTCACAGGGCATATAATAATACAACTGGGGAGGATTACTGGACTGAATGTCAATATTATGACATAATATGAGTGTGTTTCATGTTTGGTAATTGCAATCATTGTTGCTTTTGTTGTGGTCATCCATTTACAATACTTGGTGTCTGTCTATTTATCCCTTGTAAAAATAAAATACAGTGTGTGTGTGTGAAAAAAAAAAAAAAATACAACTGGGTCCTAAAAGTTCAATAGAATTTTCCCATGGTGACAGAAGGAAGAACCCTGGCAATAGAAAGAATGAGGGATAAGCACAGTCATTTGGGGGAAACTCTCAATAATTCGGGTTGCTGGAGAATATATTACAAAGACTTTAGGTTCCACATTACAAGTTTACCCTTTATTTTAGACAGCAGAGAATCCTCCCAGGGCTTAAACAGATATGCAGAATCAGATGTGCTCTGCGGATATTACAGTTCACAATGTAGACTCTGGCTTCTGTGAAGAAGAGACAGAATGCAATACTAGAGAGGAAGATATAACTAGAGCCTGGGAACACAATACTGAGGACATCAACCGTGACAGTGGGATCTGGGGTGGAGAAAGTGAGTGAAAATAAGAGAAGCTTAATAGACAGACCCAACAATGCTTAATAACTAACACGTAGATATTGAGAAAAAGTAATTGAGAAAGCTCCCTAGGTTCTGGCTTAGGCAGTTATGCAGAAACCATGCAATGCAATATAAAGGGAGAAGCTGGGGTTTATGGGGTAGTGGGTGGAAAGCATCTTTGAATTTTTAAATTGAGTGTATTAAGTTTGTGGAAACTGTGAGTCGCAGAAACTGAGGCATTCAGGAAGCTGTTGGTTAAGCCTGGGGCACAAAGGAGAGGTGGACGTTGCATAGGCAGGTGGAGAATAGGGGGAGATGGAACTGGGACATAGGGAGGTCCCTGAAGGGGACAGTCAGCACTTCACTACTCAGTGTTGAGGGAAGGAAAGCAAAGCAAGCTCAGACCTAAGTGACCTTGGTAGCTATGGCTTTCCATTCTGATGGTGACGCCCCAATAGCAGGAGTTTTCAGAAAGTAACAGATGCTGAGTCAGGCTGGGAGATAGCATTAAGGTTCTGATTATGGGTGAAGAGTCAAGTGGCAAGAACTAGACCCATGACTCAGGCCTAGACAAGCAGGTTGTTTTGAGTAAGAACTCTGGGCTCAGCAGGAACTGAACAGAAGGACAACAGACCAAGATAGAAGAGCAGGCTGGGCTAAAAAGTTAAGGTTGACTGTGTACACAGATAGTGGGGCTCCAGCAATAAAACCAGCCCTAGAACCACCAGCTGGTAGGTTGGCGAGTATTCCTTGCTCTGTGGATAATGGACTCAGATAGTGGGCAGAGCTGAATCTCTAAGAAGACAGCTTTGGGGCAAACAGCTAACGGGTCTGGGAAGGCAGGGCTAGCACATGTCACCCAGCCAAACCACGCGGAATCTGAGGTTCCACCTGCATCAGAAGAGCGCTTTTCAGAAAGAGTTCCCTTCCATTATGTCTCATGCTTGTTATTTAGACTTCGTAACTTAGTGTCACTGGTACCTCCGTGTCTTTTATTAGTTTTTTTTTTTTCACACACACACACTGTATTTTATTTTTACAAGAGATAAATAGACTGACACCAAGCATTGTACATGGATTACCACAACAAAAGCAACAATGATTGCAATTACCAAACATGAAACACACTCATACTATGTCATAATATTGACATTCAGTCCAGTAATCCTCCACTGTAGCAGCTCCTTTACTTTGCAGTGAAAATTGATTTGTATATTCTTTGCCTCTGAGTCCTTGTGGGATTTTTTTTTTTTTAATTCAGACAGAAAGTCACAAAAATTATACTCATCCTCATCAGTTCACTCAGTCCCATGTAATTAATTTTTTTTTTCATCTTGATCTTTTGTTAGCACTTTTATGAGTTCATCAGTTTTTCATTAGAGTTCTGAAAATGCTTATTCATTCAGTTCAGCAGTACAGTCAGTTACCAGAAACCTGTACTTGTCAGAGTCTTTTCCATGAATTTCTTGAAGATGAAACCCTTTTATAGGAACATATTTGCAAAAGCATCAGAGTACACCCAGAACTGTCTGTAAATGACAAAAGACTTAAAAATGACCACAGTTAAAGATTTGATCCTCCGTGTCTTTTGATCTGCCTTGTGAAACTGCATAACTCCTAAAGGGTACCAGCTCAAGATTCATCTTGAATGAATCTATCTCTGACAACCCTGGGAAAATTCAATCACTCTGTTCGGGGGGGACCCCAAATATAATTTTCCCATTACCTTATTATAAATATGTTCTCCTGAATTGCAATTATTAATTTACATGGCATGCTGCATTTTTCTTGATATTCCTGGGGCCTTGGGAGTAGTGAGAAATCAATACATATTAGTTGGTTAAAACTAACAATAATGATGTTCTCAATCTGTGTGTTGATTTGTGTGTCCTTGCCATTGAGTTTATTTCTTAATCACTGGTCTGTCCCTTTTTCTTAAATTTGTTAGTCATAGACATACACATACACACACACAAATTTGTGTTTATTTAACAATGAAAAACATTCCATCTCTATGCAGCTGGTACTTTCCTGTTTTAATAAGCTGTCTCATAACCATCATCCTAATATTATTTGACTGGTGCATTTGGGGGATAAAAAATGTTTAAGCTGAAATTCTCAAATTATATTTGGCAGAATATGACATGTTTTCCCTCTCTCAGCACCAAACTATACAGAAAAATACCTGATCAAATTTCTAAAATAATGTAAGTGTTTTAAAAATGATGTAGAAGTGGTCTCGGCTTGAGCCTGAGCTGTACCCACCACTGGGACTCAGGTATGTTTGGATTTGACTGGCAAATTAGTGGGACAGGCAGGGCTCTGGCATCTCACTGAATGTGAGAAAGGAGCCTACAGGAGGAAGGATAGGTGTGAAATGTCCAGAGGACTGAGTTCCCTGGACCAGAATTAGCAGCTCCTAGTTGAGCCCTATAGGAGACAAGGTGAAGGTATAAGATAATCAAGCTGTTTGCACAATGTCATGGTCTCCTGCAGGCTCTAGAGCACAACGAGTTCTGCATCAACGCTCTGGTGATGCAGTCTAGGAGAGGAGCTTCTACTGAAATTTGTGCAAAATCCAACATAGGCTTGCTGAAGTAAGAGCTCTACTCTGGCATCAAGAGGCCATACAGATTTTCTGGCACGGATAGAGGTGCTCCGTGGTGGGCACTGTTGGAGGGGCAAGAGTGTGGCCTTCTGCACTGGCTTACCAGGAAGCAGACACTGAAGAGGGTACTGAGGCAGGAGAGGAAGAATCTCACTGATACCATGTGGCCATTGTAGCCCAAGAGATTGTTTGCAAGCACAGGTGACAACCCTCCAAGTCACTCCTGGAAATGACTGGATTAGATTTTGAAGGCTTTTGGAGATTTTGTGGGAGCAGGTGGGAGATGGCATTTATGAAGCTATTACTATTGAATCTTTACTAATTATAATCACAGCTGCAAAAGCCTGTAGAAATATACATTAAATTATTTGATGTAGCTGCATTTAGATTCTAATCTATCAATAGATATATAAGTGATAGGTTAGTTTTCTCCCTCACTTAAACAATTTGTTCACTTATATTTTTAGTTTTTCCACTTACAGTTTTATTTATTCACTTATGGTTTTTTTCTTTTTTCTTCCCTAGATGTTTTGAAATGGGTATTTGGAAATATTTATCCATTTATTCAGTAAATACCTTTTCAGAACCTGTGAGACATAATGGGTAATTTATAGGAATCCGGATCAGGCAGATAACGGGCTTGAATTCTGTCCTTGCTACTTACTAATTGGGTGACCGTAGTCAAGTTTCTTAAACTATCTGTACCTCAGTTTCCTCATGGGAGTAACACACACATGCAGGCACCTACACACAGCTACCTTATTGAGTTGTTGCGAAAATATACGTAAGATACTTCGACATCTGACATAGAGTAGGTGCTCATCAGTGTCATAATTATGTCATAATTATAATTATTACCACCCTCAACATTATCAACTGTTCTGTGCACGGCATCATGTTATGCCCTGTGGGGAAAACAGAGGAAAAAACACCTCCCAGTCATTGTCAAGGAACTCTAGTCCTCTTTTTACCTGGTTAAGTCTTTTTTATTTTCTGGAACAATCACGTTGTCATTGAAAGATGGACTTTCTATCTATGATTCTTCTCTTCACGTCAATCCTTCCTCCTTGGCGTTTGTGAATGAAGAACGGAGCCTTCCTTGCTAGTCTCTTTGGTCGGTAAAGTAGGGACCATATGGCTGTGCTTTTGCTTCTCATGGTTGTATTTCCTCTCATTAATGTTTTCCTTGATTCCACTGGGGAAAATGCTGATAGAGATGGAGAAAAGAAAAGCCTAGAAAGAGTGACTGGTCTGTGCCTTCTCACCAGCTGTATGCAGTGGTGGACCTTTTCCCCTCTGGTGTTCGCCAGTTCTCACCTGGGACATGTTCAGGACATCATTTTGGTTTTAGGGAAAGGATACACATGAATTAATTTTTAATTACACTTATGAAGGAATTGGTCAAATAATCAAAAAGGAAGAGTAAAGAAATAGAGGGCTGTACATGCAATAGGATCCCCAACTTCTGGAGTTTGCTAATTCATCTTCGTGGCTTCCCTGTGATAGGAAACTGAGGCAAGAGGTGGAGGGTGAGTTAACCAGGGTCAGTTAGTGAAATTCTTGCAGAGTCAGGAGCAGAAGTCAGGCCTTCTGAGCAGCGAGTCCTGGGCCCCATCACTTGGACCATCACTGTCGGCACCTCTGGTCCAGGAACGTTCAGGGGGCAGCTGACTGATGCAGGAGAAACAGGGTAACATGTTGTCTGACGAGTCACTGTGGCAGACTTATAACCACTTTTTAACCAAATAAATCTGTTCTTTTCCTCTCAAATAGCATAGGAAGCCAAGGAATCAAATGAGAGGAGCCGTAGCTCTGTTCAGAGAAAGAAGAAAGGGTGAGACGTGGAGGGAGTGAACATTGACTCTGCATTCTTTTCATATTTACCCCTTGAAATGCTCCCTAGAGCAAAACCAAATCCAGGCACTTTAACATATGTTATTTTGCCCGATGCTCACAAAATCCATGAGCTGAATCTTATATTAATTTTACAGCTGTGGAAACTCACACGAAGAGAGGTGAAATGACTTCCCAGTATCACACATGAGAAGGTGAGAAAGAATTGAGTCCATATCTTCTGATTTACCTTTTCTTTTACTCTGTAACTGTAGTTTCTAATAATTTCATGAAACATCACAAAATATCTTCTAATTTTCTCTAAATATTTTAAATATTTCATGAGATTCTTTACTCCAATTTATAATAGTTATCCCCTTTCCTGAATTCCTAAGCTCTCATTATTTAAATAGCTTGAGATTTCAATTATATTTTGTCTGGCCAATGAGAATAGGAGTACCCAGGGCAGAAGCTGTGCTCAGGGTGCCCTTCTGTCTTTCAAAATACCATGGGCATGTATCGATTCATAATAGATGCTCAATAAACATTTGTTGAATCAAGGAGTTCTTTCAGATACCTGTCTATTTCATTTCTTATTGTCCTTGTGTCTCTCATTTTGAGCAGTTTTCCTGTGTTAAACACTACGCTTAGCACAATTCACCCATCTTCTCATTTAGATACAATTATTATCTTCCTTTTATGGTTAAGGAAGCTGAGGATATGGGGTTCCTTTTCATAAAGTCACAAAGTTTGAGCCTTCATCAGCCTGATCTCAGGGACCAATCTCTTAATCATGACAGTATTTTGCCTCAAGACCACCTATCTGTGTGGTAATGGAACCTAACCCCAAGAGCGCTGGTTTCTTGGTTGTCAGAGTCATTATTAGACCCTCCACCAGGGGAAATTAACCAGTCAAAAAGCTGTTCATTCCCTCCCAATGAGCTCCCTCCACCTGGACTAACATGGTAGTTCCCCAGGGTCACTTTCTACTCTGGCATACACACTGCAAGTAAGAAACTGGGGAATCAAACTCCAACATTAGTGCCATAAATACTCCACTTAATCACCCTCCTAAAATCAGCAGACCGAGTCCCCAGAATGCTAAATTCTTCTCTTCATTCCCCTCTGCCTCTTCTGAGGCTTTCATTTGAGCCTTTCCCTCCCAACTCAAACCAGATATGTAAGGATGGCAATATGTTTCTTCATAGCTAATAGCTAGACTGTGAAATCATTCAGCAAGCAACTCCCAAGCCATGGGAATCCGTCGTAACAAATTTCCTTCATTTTTATAACCCTGAAGATAGAAGAGGGGCCAGGAGGTGGATGAAGGAGAGGGATATTGCCAGGTATTTTTAACTTTGTCCCTGGGTAGTTGAAGTGAGAGCAGCCCAGGTCAGATTAGAAGCAAGATCTCCTTGGAAAGGCTGGGGCATAACAGGGGCCTGGTCGACCCATATTGGATTGATTATGAAGCAGGAAGTGAAACCTGACATGGCTGACACTTAACACCTTCACACGCATCCTGTCTCCTAGACGATGAGAATAAAGATATTGTATTTTCAGCGGCACTGACATTTTTATACCTCTTCACGAAAGGGGAAACAACTCTTTGGGCCGGGTTGAAAGGATAAGGAAGCAGAGAACGCCTTCAACAGCCTTTGGGAAGATAGGTGATGTGAGTAGGAAGTTGTATACGGAAGGAAACATCAAATCCTATACTTTGGGTGAATAAAGCAAACGAGTTTGCCTCAGCCTGGCCAAAGAATGGTTTGGGTGAGAGCAAAAAAAAATGAAATAGCAAGTCAAAATAGAGAAATCCAATATTGATTTCTTTATCACCTGAAATAGTTGAAACTTTTTTCAATGTTTTCACTCCCAGTGTATTCAACAATTTCCAGAACTGAAAATATTTTCAAAATTGCATTAACTGTTTAAGGCTACTTGAGGATACATGGAATTGAAGCACAACTGTAAGTGTCTAGATCAACAGCACATCTTGACTTGATAAACTGACAACCACTTATAATAACACAGTCTGGGGATTTGAACAGACCCCCGGAATCACCCCTTTCAGCAACACCTGTCCCACCTCTAAGAGCTTTCCTTCTGAACATCTGAAGGCAGGCAGGGAACTATTTCTACCAGCTCTAGCAAAGAGATACCTCTACTTCCCTCAGTAAACTTTTTCCATGCATAACAGCAGGAAATTATTTTTTTTATTCCAAACTTAAATCTCTCTTGTTGTAATTTATGACCGTTTCTTCATATTTCATATTGGGTGAAAGTGGGGAAGAGCCAGCCCACTACTATTTCTTTCATGGTAAGATGTGTGGTTGATTCAGTCGCACCATCCATTCTACTGTCTCCAGAGGGCTGGATGGGCAGGGCTTTATCTATAAAGAGGAGCCACAGCCCTCAAATATGATGGGGCTCAGTACATCACTGGGGTGGTGAGACAGGGGTGGTACCATAGGAAACACCACCACGTATGATTATCAACAACAGCAGTAATAGCTACGATGATGTCTGGCACCACAACAACATTTCATAAGGTTTAGGGTATTTTCACATAAATCATCTCATTTGACAGCCATTTTAATTCTTACTTTAAAAAAATACTTTTAATTTATGTGCAACTCTTGCCTCACCATCACAATAGCCCATTAAAATTTCCAGAGAAAACAGAAATTTCTTGAGACCCTCTAATATCTTTTTTAATAGATTTCATTCTTCTCTTCTCCAAAGTGGGTTATCCTCATAACCTCATATTCTACTTTCAGTTATTTTCTGTGCTCTTTTCTACATTTGTATGATTCCCATGAAGTGATTCTCTCTTTCTTCTTTCCACTTTCATTTTGTAAGATTGCATAATTCTTTTTGTAACTGTTGTCTTCCTCCTTTATGTCCATTAAACCTGCCCCACGTCTCCCTCACAAACCTTCGTACCACACACACACACACACACACACCAAAAAACAAAAAAAAGCAACAATAGCAAAATGAAGAACAATCTTTTGATTACCTGGATCAAAAATTTCTTATGTTTCACCAGCGAGTACATGTGATGGGTTCTGCTTTCCCTCATTATTATTAAGAAGATACTCTTTTTCTTTTTTTGCTGTGGTTATTCCTACCACTCCTGTGTGCCTGCACTTGCTTGTGTGTGCATGAATGTGTGGGAACTCCCTCCTAAGCTCACCTTACTATGCTACAGAGACAAAGCATGGGTCCCCACTTGGTGGAAAGTATTTGAATGCATTATTTAAGACAACTGGCATTAGGAATTTGATCAGTTTTAACTTAGTTTTTGGTTGAGTTAACAGCTACATTGTGGGAAGGTCATAGGATTTGGAGTCAAAAAGACAAAAAGATTTAGGTCAAAAAGACCTACCCCTAACTATGGGACCTTGGGTAAGACTCTAGGGCTCCCTGGGCATCTGTCTCTTTTAGCAGCAACATAAAAGCTGTTCTCTGTGCAATTTTACTCATTATTGGTTCATCTGATATATATTTTTTTCTACTTAACCTTTGCACATGGATTTCTAGTGGTTTTATAACACCTATGACACACAGTATTTCTGCATTGTCTTGGAAAGGAATTGTTTGATCAATCAGATCTTTATAAAATAAGTAACCTTGATTTCCTGCTTTGGGGTTATTCTATATTACCTCTGTAATTTAAAAAAAAAAAAAAAAAAAAAAACCTTCTCCTTTCCCCTCTGTGCCCTGGCTGCATTGTCTGTCACTTCCATTATTCTGTCCCGGCTTCATGGCAAGTTTCCTGGCTTTCTAACAGGAACTTACAAAGCTTATTGATCCTCACTTTACAGTATCATCCTCTTGCTTCTCTCAAAAAAATGTCCCTAATGGCTTCTTTCCTCCTTTATACTAATTGTTTTTGTCTTTCTCCCACTTGCCATTAGCAGCCAAAGGTAAATCCCATCCCCCTTAGCCTCTGCATTGAGAATGGCCAGCTCTTCTTCAGGAATTTCTCCCCACCACTTAGTTTCTAAGCTGCTATGGCTACGGCTCCATTATTTTACTCTTCCTTCTTTGATTAATAACCATATTGTGTTCAGCTGTTGTTTACCTTGATTTTTTTCTCCTTCTCTTGAAGGAGTTCAACACAAAAGCTCCACATCACCTCTCCAGGCCGCCTTCCCTGGCTATCTTGTCTCCAAAGCCCCTCGCTACCACCCCTTCTCCCTCACTCCTAGAGGGCTGGAGTTGGAGCTTTGATTCTTCCTTAAACTCTTCATCATTCATTGCTTTCATCCTGTCTTCACGAACCTCTTCCATTTTTGGTCTTTGTTTTCTGCTATTTCTGCTCAAATTTCCTCACCTTTTTTTTTTTCCTGTTCAAGAATTCTATTAAATGATTCCACAGCTGGAAATATCTATTCACCTCTTTAAAGCTGGTGGCTTTATATTTTTTCCTTCAAAGCTTTCTCTCCCCCTCCCTCCCGCCCTCCCTCATTCCCTCCTTCCTTCCTTTCTTTCTAAATCTTCATTGTTTTCTGAAATTTTTGGAAGGAGTACAGGGCATTTCTTATTTCTCTTATAGTTTAAATTTGTTCTTGTTTTAACAAGAACTTGCTCACCTTTCGTGTACTTCTGTCAATTTGTTCACGTCTGAGAAGTTTAATTTAGCCTTTACCAAAGTATGACTAAAGCAGGTACTATTATTCATTTAACACTCCTCAAACTCCACCTCTGTGTCCATAAATCCAATCTAGTCTGTTTCTCCACTTTTCTTGGCCAGCGTATGTCATTGTTGGGTCATTTTCACAAGCAGCCAGCCCATTCTTACCAGGTGTGTTAGAAATTCACTGACAATACCATTTTTCTTGCCGTGTGTAAGATTTATAATGTACATAACAATAACTATTATCAATACTATTTTTCAGATAAAAGTAATATTTAATGAGAATTTGTAGTGTTAGGCATTATACTAGATATTTTCTCACATTAACTCTTTTTATAGCTGTAAAATATTTTCTGAGGCAGGTAAGTAGCCAAACAATTTTATAGGGTTTTTTTTTTTGTAGATATAGATTTTTATAGATAGAAACAAAGGATTGACAAGGGTCATTACTATTGAGCAGCAGAATCAGAGTTCAAATATATGTCTCCCAATTTCTCCTATGTCACACAAGTCATTTTTTACCTTAACTTTTTTTGTCATTAAAAAAGATCATGAAGTCATGAACACACTGAGAAATGGAGACAATAATACACATTATTGATTAAATGTGAATGTTTTACCCTATTTCAGAATTGTCATTAGTTGTAGTGCTGGTATGTGTTGTAGCAGTAACAGTAGTAATATTTTACATAAATGAAATATTAAAATTGCAGTTGAAGACCTCTATGCACTCCAGTTCAACCCTCTTATACTGAATTTGGTGAATTATTATTTTCTCAGCCAATAAAGCCAAGATATAGTGTTGTGCTGAAAGAAGCATTTAGTGTTTATTGAATGATTTTATTTGTGTTTTTGTTTGTCTTGCTTTATGTTCCTAAGGATCATGTGTCTTTAATTGTTGTCTTATTACATTTCTCTCTGCAGCATTCATAGATGGCTGAGGCCGGGGGCATGTGTGGAAGTTAAGGATTGCTCTACTCAATACACTGGTAGAGATGGGAGGTCCGGCAGCTCCCAGAAGCTGGAGAGTCATTTGCATTTCATAGTGCTACTCGTGTCATTCCTTATTTAACTTTCGTGATTTTCTCATTTTTGAAGAATGGGATAAACTGGGTAGCTTCTTTGAGTTGAGTTTGAGAAGCTCTTAATTGTTTATTGAACCCACTTTCAATGAACTAAGTGTAATTGTAAATGTGGCTTTTGTTTTGCCAACTTATGACTAAAGTGAAATTAATGGAGGAGTTGGTACCCTATTCCCAACTATGGAATTGGGTCTGGGGAGAAATAGAGTATGTGGTGTGTATTATTAGAATGCCTGTGGGCAGGGCTAACTGGGACCATCCCCAGATGTGCTAGTAACTGAGGACTAGATGATTATGCTTCTAAAAGCCACAGACCTGAGCTCTTGTATTTCAGAAGACTGATGGAGAACGTACCCAGTTAGGGTTTCCATAATTTATGAAGTATATTGGGAATTTCAGTAAAAGGAAAACATTTTCACAAAACTAATATTACAGCAAAGCATCAACAAATAGTATCTTTGTTATAATAAAGCTAATTATTATTGTATGCCTACTTGGATCAGACACAGTGGAAACTACTTTGATTATATTTCCTCATATAATCCTCATAATTGCCCTATTAAGTATACTTAGTCTCATTCTATAAATAAGGCAACTGAGGCTTAGAGAGTTTAAGCAATTTATACAAAGTACCCAGTTATTAGCAAACAGAAAAAATTCTGTCTAAATCTGGTGATAGGAGCTGAACTTTCTCCCTGCAGAGGCTGTCAAATCATAGTACTTAATGGATAAAAGTTATCAAGCAAAGTAGGAAAAAGTTAAATGAAAAAGTGAAAGATTTGTCGGCTCCTTTATGTGTTCCTACAGCAAACACTGCATATTAGCCATCCTGGCCAACTTATATTGAATTTTCAGTCATTTGACCTTTTATCTGTTCGTTATCACATCACATTTTAGTCTTGTACAGCGCTAAGTACTAATAAAGAGAAGTTCAGAATAAAACATTTTTTTCCTCTAGCTTAGCAGTTCCCAAGCTTCATGGAACTACGTAGCATGTTCTTTAGTTTTGCACAACACACCTCTTCCCAAAGGAGTTATGTGAATGTTTGTTTTTGCCTTCCAAATAAAAGATAATAGTGATTACAAAATGAATACTGTTTCAAGAATGTCCTTATGCTCTTAGGATATTGAAGACAACAGGTAAAGTTAGTCTCTGCTAGCACAATGCCTGGTACATAGTAAATCATCAATCAATGCTATTTAATATCATTATTATCTTTAGTAAAAGAAATCATGACAAACATAGCTGCAACAGTGCAAGCATGAGATATATGGAGACAAAAACCCATAATGACAAAACTTTGACTTTTGATCTAGTTATCTTGGCACAAAAAAACATGACTAGTTTTGAGTATATGGCAAATTTTTTCTTAGGCAAAAAGACTAGTTTAATATTTGCAACATGGAATTTCTAGTAGAAATTACACTAACCATTTATTATATATATAATATTTATTTATTATAATAACTATTATTATTATAATAACTATTTATTTCATAATAACTATTTATTTCTGTCCTAAAAGATAACCGTTCATGAAATGAAGGAAGAACCTCTGCTTTCATAAGAACCTATATTGCCTGAGGCTCAGGTCCTGTGAACAGTCATTTTCATAGGACTTACCTAGAATTTTCACACACGTTATTCTAGCCTTTAAAATGCTCTAATAGGGTAGCTGCAGCAATTTACAGACAGGGAAACTGAGCAGAGGTTAAGTGAGTTACTCAAGGACATGGAACAAACAGCTCACATTTTCCATCTCCAAATCAGGGTGTTTTGAAAATTCAACCTCCCATCTGTGGGTGTGGAGCACATTACCAGCACTAATTACCATAATAAACTGTGGGAAATCCAATTCAGAACAATGAATTATTAGGCTTGGATAACAAACAATTAATCACTACCAAATTAATAATTGTGTAACATTTGTGTTTTGTTTGACTAGAGTTTTGCTTGTGTGCTTGGCCAAGGCAATGTACCAGGCATTGTGCTAGTAGAGACAAACTCCACTTGCTGTCTTCAATATCCTAACAGTGAAGTTCAGATCTCCTGCTGTGGGGAGTGTAATTGACTAACCACTCTATCTGCTGATCTTTTGGACCTCCCACTGTGGTCTCTATGCACTTGATGAACTCTTTTTTTAATATGCAAAACAAAACTATAATTTAAGGGTTAGGACTTACATAGTATTATTGTAATACATGCTATTTTTTCCAGAAATTGAGCTATCATAATTGTTTTGGTGTTTGTGTGTATAGGATGTGCCTAGCATTACATGTTGAATTTTACTGCAAATTTCCATCAAGACCATAGCTGAAAATTGTGTTCATCCATCACAACATTAAATCCCACAAAGGTTTATTTTATCCAAAACACTTTCTCCCTCATCTAAATTAAAATCATCTAAAGATAAATATACCCAAGACATTGATTTGGGCTGAATAGAATTTTATCACACCCGATTGTACAGAGCAGAAAAAGGAAACACAGGGAGTTTAAGTAACTTTGCAAATATCACTTGGCCAAGTTGGTGGGGTGTAAGAAGGGATTTGAACCAAGGTGGTTCAGTTCTTAACCACTCTGCGTTATTACCTCCCAAAGTCTTGCCAATCAGTTAAGCAACAAGATTCTAAGGAATAAGATTGGAAGTTACAAGACAAGAAAACTTTGGTTTCAAATTCTGACAGAGAAGATTTTCAATATAAAATTCTTTACCCAGACAAAAGATCAGATGTGGTGACAAATATTTCAGGTATGCTGAGACTGAAAAATTAACTTATTACCACCTTTTCTCAGGATGATATTAAAACAAAAAAAAAAAATGATTTTCAACAAAATTTAAAGTAAAAAGGAAACAGGAAGAGGGCGTTACATCCAGCAAACTGGCCATCCAACACAGGTGGTCATTAAAAGGAATGTTCTGGATGGTAGCTGTGTAGATCTAGAAACAAAACAGTACGGACTAGAACAGAAGGACAGGAACCGATGTCTTTGGGAGTTTGCCAGAACAAAAGAGATGTATTTGAGTACATGGAAAATAATATTGATAGGCCTGTAGGAGAAAGATTGGAACTCTTGAAAAGATATCAGTTAGTTTGTTCACAGAAAACTAAACAAATGAAAAATTATGGTAATGATGAACTCCAAAAACAGCAACGACAATAACAACAGCAAAAGGTTTATAAGAAAGGAAGGACACAACAGCGAAGGGTCTAAGAATATAAGCTATTAATTTACCTAAAAGTTGTGATATAATTATGTTGGAAAGCTGGGAGTAAGTGAATTTAGGATGACTGGTGTGGAAAAGCTAAATCCTTATCTCCAATGGCAGGTTGTCAATACAGAAGGTTTAAAATTAAAAACAATACTCAAGGCTACTAGAATCACATGCTGTTCAGAAGTATGGAAGCATCAGTCATGTGAAATAGCTAGAAGAGTTGAGAGTAGTTGATTTTGGGATAAAAAGATCTGAGGAATGGGATGGGGTAGGATACTCTTTCACTTTAAGACTTTAAGAATTATTTGACATTAAAAACTATTTACAGTTATTACTGATATAACATTAAAATTATTTAAAATTTTAAAATAAAAATACTTTTGCTACATGTTTCCCAATATATCAAGGAAGATTCTGGAGCAGGAACTGAACTGGGGAGAAGAGAGAGCTGTCTTTCCCTCAGACCCCAGAAGTGGGTCTTCTGTATCTTTGCCTCAGAACTGTTAAGATCAAGGTGGACAGACTCTGGAGGAAGGAATGTGACACATGACTTTGAAACGTTGGTTATTGGTCCTCAGATCATGAGCCATGAAGAGAAGGTCACGAAAGGTTTTTTTGTTTTTGTTTTGTTTTGTGCTGCTCCCATCAATGCAGGCATAGACCTGAGTTCCTTGAGCTTCAGCTCTGTTATGGACACGGGGAGAGCTGCCTGCCCTTCAGTCCTGGCTCCCTCGCCAAGAGCGGGGAGCTGCCAGTTGAGTTGGACTGTGGACCCATTAATCATGCACGTGACAGGCATTCTCTCTCTTCAATCTCTCTGGGTGACTGAATGAGCCAACAGAGCCCTGACTATTTACGGCAGGTTTAGTGCTCTGCATCGGTCTGTGTGACCATCCTTGGACTTCCTGCTTTTGTGACACTGATTATTAGGAGTAAGGTCCAAGATTTTGATTTTGGCTTTGGGGCGGGCACATGCCAGACTTATGACTTAGCTCAATTTGGACATTGGCTCAAGCCAGGTATGCCAGCTTTTCGAAGAGCCCTCTGTCAAGGTGGGGACCTTCACGCAGCTTGCAGTAAAGTAATTTCCTTTTTCTTGTCTACCGAGCCTTTCGCATCTATCCCTTGGCAACCCTACTGGTGGGGAGGTGAGTAGATGGGTTGCAAGGCAAGATTCAGGCAATCCTGGGTCCCTGATTCTAATAATCATAAAAAAAACAAACACAAAACACTTAAACCTACTTACCTTTGCTTCTAACAGCAACCATGAAGAACAAGCAATCACACTTATTTTATACAAAAAAGAGTTTTTATGTATAAATGTAAGATGCCAAGAACACATTGTTTACAGTCTGTTCTATCACAAATCCTACACAAAAGACCAGCCCTTGCTATTGATTAAAGACCTAGGGATGCTTATAAAAGCCTCTTCAAGCAGCTGTGGAAGTCTATTGAAATTATATTTTCATGTGCTTTTACAATAATAGTAATAATAATTCATTTCCTAGTGATGAAACAGGAACAAAAGAATGAACAAACAAAACCAAAAGAATAAAAATGTAAGGCTTATATTAGGTAAGGAATTAATAAATACTGGAAAAAGACCCAGTGTTCCAGTTTGCCAGTATTAGGCTAAGAGTTGTAGCTTTTGTAACACAGATAATTTCATTTTAAAAAATGAGGATCATATTCTCTCACTCAGATTGTGGAGCTCTAATCTTTTGCAGCTGAATCATCACTTAAACTCAGTAGATGAGACACTAGCACAGGGTTTTTTTTCCTATAGGTACTTGCTAAATCCCTGTGAAACAGTATTATATGGATTTGTGAAGGGGTTGGATAGAAGTATTTATCTTAATTTCCCTAATTCTCAGAAAATCAAATTCTGTCATCTAAACATCAGTTTTCTCAGGAATTTCCTCATGAGAAACTGGGAGTCCCAAACTTATCTCTCTCACCTAAAATTTTATTTATATTTATTTATGTTATTGAAGTACAGTTGATTTACAATGTTGTGTTAATTTCTGCTGTATAGCAAAGTGATTCAGTTATACAAATATATACATTCTTTTTTATATTCTTTCTTAAACTTCTTTATATATATGTTTTAGGATTTTATTTTATTTTATTTTTTTATGGCGGTGCCTCGTGGTTTGTGGGATCTTAGTTCGCCGACCAGGGATCAAACCCGGGCCCAACGGCAGTGAAAGCATGGAGTCTTAACCACTGGACCACCAGGGAATTCCCTGTATTCTTTTCCATTATGGTTTATCACAGGATATTGAGTATAGTTCTCTGTGCTGTACAGTAGGTCCTTGCTGTTTATCCATCCTATGTATAATAGTTTACATCTGCTAACACCAAACTCCTAATCCATCCCTCCCCCAGCCCCCTCCCCTTTGGCAACCACAGGTCTGTTCTCTATGACTGTGAATCTGTTTCTGTGTCATAGATAAGTTCATTTGTGTCGTATTTTATATTCCACATGCAAGGGATATCATATGGTAGTTGTCTTTCTCTTTCTTACTTCACTTAGTATGATAATCTCTAGGTCCATCCATGTTGCTGCAAATGGCATTATTTCATTCTTTTTTATGGCTGTCACTCACCTAAAATTTTGGTTGCAGAAGCAGATCCAACTCAGAGTGATACTCAGTGGAAATAGCAATGTGGGATGGGCTTGCTGGTAACGTCTCTAACTACAGGGTCTCTAATTTTTTTGCTGTGAAATTATTAAGTTGAGTGGTTTTTCTCTTGGAAGCTCCTGTTACTTATCCAGCTTCATTTTTTAAGCCTAAACATTTTTACTGCAAGGAAGTCATTCAAATGTGTTGAAATATGTCTCCCAGTGAAGACTCTTAAAACAACATATTATTTCAACACTCCCTGCTTCAAGGACCAGTTGTTTCAACATTCCCTGAGTCTCAACCCATATCACAGCCAAACCTTTCTTCTGCATGTGTCTGAAGATTTACATTTCCATCCACTTAGAAGGGGAAGTCTTTGATTTCGGTCCAGCCATGATGGAGGCAAGGTTGGTGCTGGTATCTGAACGTTCATTCTCTTGTTGGGTGAGGCGCCGTTTGGTTTTCCTACTAGTGGTTTCATTACTCTCATTACATTCATTGTTTCATTCTTTCCTCATACTGTTAATATTTTAGAAGAAAAGTAAACACTGATTACCATGAAAATCCACGTGGAAGTTCTGCTTATATTGACTCGCATAAAAATCTCAACTCTCATCCAAAGCATGTTTATCAAATGACACAAATGATCATTAATTCTTTTCCTCAAATAATAAGAAGGTTACTCTTTTATCATAAATAACACCTTATTCAGAGTATGGCACCTTATTCAAGATTCAAAATGTATTCTTTCAACTCCCGAATGTTATTCGTTTTACTCATTGACTCCTCATAATAAGTGTCACCAATGAATTTTGCTTTACCTTTATTATGATAATACAGTTAGGTAAGCTAAACAAATATTATTAAGCAAGGAAAATATAAGTCGCTATTGTAGACACCATGGAGGAAATGCAGACCAGTAAATGACAATGCCTGCCCTGCCAGGTTGAATAACTAATACATATAATACTGTCATAAGTACTGTACAAATGTATGAATAAAATACCCGGGGAATATGGAGGGAGAAGAGATGGATTCAACAATTTCTAACATACACGTGAAAGAGATATACCAATGCAGCCTTACAGAAAAATCACCCTCATCAAATCCTCTCACCTTTTCCCCACTTGTTCTTACAAAGACAATCTATTTTGGGAGCATGTGAAACTCTTCAGCACCCTCTGTCACCACTCACACTCAACTCTCTACAAATTACGGTCTGCACTTTGAAACGGGTTTCACATGCCCTCTCTCCCCACCTACCCACTCACCCTCTCGACGGCCTCATCGCAAAAGTCATGAGAGGCGTTGCCCGTGTGGTTAGCTGAGTACAGGCCAGGCCAGGAAGCCTCGTGTGAAAGAGGAGTTGCTGGTGGTTTGGCTGAGAGAACAAACAGAAGTCTTGCCAAAGATGCCTTTGCTGCTCGCTTTAGAAGTGATGTGTGGTGGCCAAAAGGCTGTTTTCCCCACAGGGCTGAAAAACAGTTCATGAAAAATGACATGATGGCACATGGAGATTATCTTGGTGGCCCCTCCAAGCTCACACACAGATTGTACACCCTCCCTTGGCCAGAGGACTTAAACATCATTTCCACTGACCACAGACTTTGAAGCTCTATGTGCACTTGTAATTGGCCTTTAAAGGGCTTCCTTGAGCAGACTCTGTGATACTGAAAGCTTTGCACACACAAGTCATGTAGACCACACCTCCACTGTAAACCACAGATTTGGCCACATCATTCACTGACTCATTGTTTTGTGTTTACAGAGTCCTTGCTCACCCTGGGGTCCAACATCGAGAAAGACAAGAGTTCATTTCTAGTTGAATTCCCAGAATATCTTCGAAACTTCTCTTGCTTATTCTTCAAGCTTTTTCCTCTATAAAAGGAAGAAGAATATCTTATCCTATTAGATATTCATAGAAGTTTTGTGTAATAGATGTAAAATAAACCAACAGAAACAAAAAGATACGATGTAGAACAAAACCCCCACTGCCTTCTACACTACTCACATAACCAAGAAAGAGACATATATCTGACTTTGAATTTAGAATTAGAAAAAGCAAGGTATGTAGGATTAGAAAGTAAATTTATGATCTTTTGGATCCACGTTGTTCCAATTCACCAAACATTTGTGGGGCACCCTCTGGGCACCAGGCACTCGACTAAATAAATACTTGGGATTCAAAGATGTGTAAGATGTGGTCCCCAACCTCAAGGAACTCACTGAATATGCAGACAGGAGAAAGTCAACAGTCACTGGAAACGTGGTGTGGTGAGTGTTGAAACAGCTGGGATGCCCATCACCTTGGGAGCACAGAGGCCGGACCCCGCTCTGCTGCACAGGGGAGATTGGATAGCCTGAGGGGAAGAGAAAATATTTGCGGTGGGCATTTAAAGATGAGTCCAACCAAATCCTCAGGCTACACCCAGAAAGATGGAATCACGCACCTTGGGGTCCTCAGGTAACAGGCCAGTGTCTCCATAGTCAGAGAAGAGCAAAGATGAGGGAAGTCTGGGAGGGCAGACAGCTCAGCGGCTCCGACAGAGTGGAAATGCCGGATGCAGCTGGAGCAGGTGAGGGAGGAGGTCAGGGCTTTTTAACCACAGCTGTGACAGCTGGGACCCCGCTCCTAGGGTCCTTCGAAAGGAAAGCCAAGCCCATGAAGACATCAGAGGTGACCCCAAGAAGGGCATGTCAGGACTCTTCACCTAAGCTCTGCAGGAGAATATATATCTTTAATTTACTTTTTTTTTAAAACATCTTTATTGGAGTATAATTGCTTTACAATGGTGTGTTAGATTTTGCTTTATGACAAAGTGAATCAGCTATACATATACATATATCCCCATATCTCCTCCCTCTTGCATCTCCCTAATTTACTTTTAATTATTTTTTGTTTGTAAGAAAATGTACTGAGTTTTTCTGCATATTTCATCCTGGCTTCAGATTGAAGAAATCCTAGTCGGTGAAATAACATGTGAGAGATCTGGGATCCACAACGTTAACATGGCGTTAGGGACCATCTTTGATGCAATCAGTCTGTGGATTAACCACTCCGGGAACTGTGCTCCTCTAAGGCTGGCAATTCATAAAAAAGCACATGGTTTGAGCTCTTAAGTTTCAGGCTAGGATGGGAATTAAGTCATCTGCACAAATAAGTGAAATGAAATGGACATGGTGAAATGGACATGGTAAAATGGGTCATTTGAAGTATAGAAGGAATTTGCATTTTTCCCCTGGAAGTTTTCCACTCATGGTACTTATTGGCTTCCTTCACTCCTGTCTGCTCTTTTCAATCTTGTGTGCCGGCACCCCTTCTTTTGCCACCAACCCAGCCCTCCGTTCCTCAGACCATCCCTCCTGAACCTTCCTCTCCCTGCAAGTTCATCTTCATCGACAATGCTTCCCAGAGCTCTCCTTCCCCTAGCTCCTCAGCCCCAGGTGCACCATCTACATCCTGGAGGCAACTCGCATCATCCTATCTGAAAACACAGTCATTCCCTCCCGAATTATGGTTCTCTTCCTCAACAATTCCCTTGTGAAGCGATGTTGCGATCATACCTAGACCACACATCTGGACATCATTCCTATCTTCCCTCTTTCCTTATCCCTGCACACCTAGGCAATCCACGTCCGGTCTGTGGATTCCACGGTCTTATCTTCTGTCTCTCCGACTGAAGTTATTGATGGAAACAAACAGAAACTCACTCAAGGTAAACCATGTCAGAGGAGTTTGTTGTAAAGCCACAGCAGATAATTCGAAGGCCCCCCGAGGGGATGACAGAAGCCAGCACGACGACTGTGACTGAAACTAGAAATTTAGGAAATGAGGATTCTCTCTCCCTCTCTCTCCCTTTCTCTCTCCCTCTCTCCGTCTCTCTCCCTCTCTCCCTCTCTCTCCCTCTCTCTCCCTCTCTCTCTCCCTCTCTCTCCCTCTCCCTCTCTCTCTCCCTCTCTCTCTCCCTCTCTCTCCCTCTCTCTCCCTCTCTCTCCCTCTCTCTCCCTCTCTCTCCCTCTCTCTCTAGGGCCCAATGATCTCATCTCCCTCTTTGAAAATCACCTTCTCTCTGACACTTCCCCTGCATCTGCAGTCTGCAGATATGGATACCAGGTCCTCATCTGTGTGATCACAGCACTTGGTTCAGAGCACTCTTGAACAATCACGGTGATCACCACGGTGACCATCAATGTCTGCAGACATGTCGAGCTCACCTGTCACAGTCTCCAAAGACTGTGAATTCCTTGAGGGCTGTAATGTGTTCTGTTCATCTCTGTATTCCCCAGGACTTATAACAATATTGGGCACCTAGTATTCGTCGAAAAATGCTTGCTGCACGGATGCCTACCTCCACCTTCAAGTGCACACATTTGTTGTGACCTTGGTACAGACCTCAGCATCTCTGGATTATTGCAGTCCTCTCCAGCTGGTCTCTGGCTTCTACCGTCTCCTCCCTGATTGGAGTCCCCTGTCTCCCGGCTTGCGTGTACAATACGTTCCTCACAGAGCGGCTGCAATGATTATTTTGAAACAGAAGTTAGACCACGCCAGTGCTCTGCTCCAGACCTCCCAGTGTCTTCCCATCTCAGCCAGCGTGAAAGCCAAGTCCTCGCACAGGCCGGCAAGGCTCTGTGGGACCTGACTCTGCACGGCCGCCTTCAGCTCAGCTCCTGCTTCTCTCCTCTCACTCACTGCGCTCCGGCCACAGCGGCCGCCTGGCTATTCCTCCATCACATCCTCCCAGGACCCATGTTTCCTGTGCTTTGCCTGAAACTCTTGGCTCAGATATCTTCGTGGCTGCTTCTTCAATTCCATGAAGTTTTGGCTCACACACGAGCCTCCCAGAAAGACCTGTGCCCCAAGCCCCCTGTGAAATGGGAACTGCCATTCCCAAATACCCTACAAGCCTTTCACTGCTTTGGTCTTTTGGATTTCTTATATATTTTATATTAATTTTATGTTGCGTGTCTTAAACTGCTTGACTATCTGTTTCTTTAAGTCAGAGGCTTTTAATTTTTTGTTCACTGCTGTATCCCTAACACCTAAAATAGTGCTTGTCACTTAATAAGGGCTGAAAGATGTTTTTGAATGAGTGCATAAACAAATAGAAAGACATTCATAGCGATTTTCCCATTTACTTCCCCCCGTTTTAACCAGTTCTTGTGGCTTTCTTCTTCTGATATTGTAACTCTATTGTTTGTTGCCAAATTGGCCACAAATCCTCTATTTCTTGGAGTCAACTTTTGCTTTAACATTTGTATCTAAAATGGAGTGCGCTTCCATCCCAACGGGACAAGAAAATATTCCTGTGCAGATAGATGGGTATTAGAGGTATCAATAATTCAAGACTTCTAAACCCTGCATATGTATGTATACTTCTCAGGTATACGTATGTATGCGAGTGTGTACATTTGTGTGCCTGTGTCTGTGCATGCAGACATTCCCTAGGTCTGTCAACTGGAAGAACTCAGAAGTAAAGATATTCCTAGAGTAATGAGTTTACTGAGTGCTCAAATCTTGATGTCTAATACTGAAAGGAAACAAGAATCCTGAGAAGAATGGCTGATAGGGTAGGAGAAAAATCAGCCTAGAATATTTTGTTGCATCAGAAAGCAAGACAGCATGAAAACCATAGGGAGAACGTGTCACAAGGACACAGGAGCCAGACTGAAAGGGCTCCCACGGGCGGCGTCTGGGACACTTTGAGCATCGCAGTGATTATGCATGGTATGCATAGTAGTGAACTGTAAATCACTGAAAACAAATTAAGTCTAAGCAGATATTAAGTAGAAAAATAAACAGATGGGGAGAAGGCGTGCTTCCGATTACAATAGAATGCTGGGTGCTGACTGGTAAATGGAGGGTAGAGACAGGAAGTTATCATTTGCAATCATCACTGTAAAGACTGGATCAGGGAAGACTCATTAATGGATGCTGGATCTCGTGGGAAATTTTGAGGAAGAGCAAGACATTTGTATGATTTTAACTGTCTCCCTACAGATTGCTTACTGTTGGCAAGGGGAAAGCGTAGTAATTACACAATGAGGAAATCATGCACCTTGAGCAGGTGATCAAAATTAACATCCCCTGCGGGGGACAGTTGGCTATCACATGCCTCACGGAGGATACCCTGAGAAGGATTCAGTATGACCTGTGTTGTATTCTGGGAGAAAATACATAATCTGAATGTATGCACGAAAATGTATCAGGCAAACCCCGAATGAGGACAATTCTATTTTTTAAAGAGGGTGGTAGGTGGCGTTCTTCAAAAATATCAGTGTGATTGAAAAACAAGAAATGCTGTTCTAAACTAAATAAGGCTAAAAGAACATAAACAACAAACTTAATAACTCACCTAAACTACATCCTGGATTGGAAGAGAAAAAGTGCTATTCAGGACCTCACTCGACAGACTGTAAATATGGATGGCCAGCTAAACTATTGCATCGATATTGAATGTACTGAAATTGGTAACTATACTGCAATCATGTGAAAGAATATTCCTGCTCTTAGGGAATGCACACTTAAGTATTTAAGGGCGAAGAGCCTTGATGAATACAATTTATCCTGGAAAGTTTCTGGGAGAAAAAAAAAAAAAAAAAGTGAGGGTCTATAGATAGACATATAAAGCAAATGACAAAGCAAATAAAGTTAAAAGTTAACAAGAGGTGAATCTGGGCCAAAGGTTTATGGCTTCTTTTGTATTCCCACTCAGACTCTGTATCTGCAGGTTCCGCATCTGTGGGTTCAACCAAACTCATATGCAAATGGGCCGGCTGTAACCCACCATTTTATACAAGGGATTTGAGCTTTCGAAGATTTTGGTGTCCTCTGGGGGTCCTGGAAGCAATCCCCTGTGGATATTGAAGGATGACTGTATTCTTATTCTTCAATTTTCTTGAAGTTTGAAATTATTTCCAAATAAAACGTTTAATTTATTTTAAAGGCACTACCACATATTAGGGAAAGGTCCCTTCCCTGAATTTCTGCAGACCCCTAGAAGAGTCTGTCTGCTGCAGTGCTGGGATGTCGACCATTAACTCTCTCTCTTTGAGACCTGCGGCTGCCCCTCCCCTCTGCCCCCCGAGGGATGGCAGCCCCAGCGCTAGTAACCCGGTAGGTGTGCAGGACACCTTTGTGGAAGGCTTGGAGATAGAGAGAGCAATCACATCATGGTATAAGGAACAATTCAAGATTGTGGTACCCTGTTCTTAACTTTTCCTGGCTGTCTGAGTCCATGGAAATAGTCTCGCTCTGGCTCTGTTCCCAGGCCATTGGCCTCCCACCATGGGGTTCTAAGACAGAAATGGCTACAACCAGATTTTTCGATCTGAAATATCATTTTTTTTCCTCCTCCTGCTACCTGACCCTTACTCTGCTACTGCGGCTGCTGGTGTTTAAAGAAAGGAGGAGAAGACATTGCAAACATATTGAGCGTTTATTTTCTCTCCAAAACTGTGCAAAGCACTTTACAGAAATAATTTCATTTAAAACTCACAACACCCAAGACATAGGTACTATTATGATTCCCTTTTTCCAGGTGATGGAATCATTATTTATCAGTATCTTGGCTAAGGTTTCATGCCTGGTCTCTCAAGCCCCTCTAGGCTCCTACTACATGTTTCGACCGAGATGGCTGACTTCCAACTCCAGAGAAGACAAAACAAGCCTGTCAGAAGTCTGCAATGAGAAACAAGTGTAGTGTAGGTGTGGTGTTCATATTTTTTTTAAGTTCTTAGGTTGCTAGGTTTCATTAGCATCCCTGGGACATCTGAAGTAACGTGGGAAGAACTCTGCTGCCCTCTAGTGGACATTCTGCACTATGACTCCCATCAAGATGTTAACAATTTGGTTCTGCCAGTGTGAAATCAATACCCGAAAACATCAAGAGGTACGTATAGAATCCATTTTGTTTTTATGTCACATCTGGGGGCAGAGCCTTTTTGATCCCAAACCATGCTACAGCTTCTCCTGGAAATTAATCTGCGGTGCCAATTGGCTGTCACCAAGCACACCCTCATGTTGGAGCAATCGTTTTTTTAAATGATTTGAACCACAGGACATTTTACAAAGTGGATTTATCTTTTTACATACTCTAAAATTTTAATCTTTGTAATATTCTTGTGGAGTAGATATAAGTAGGCCCCCTTTATAAATGAAAAACCTGAAGCTCAAAAGTGTAGAGAGACTTTCTCAAGTCTCTACATTTAGTTAACAATAAGGCTGAAATATGAATATATTTCTTCTTAATTCAAATCCAGACTTCCCTTCCTCCCTCCCTCCCTTCTTCCCTCCTTCCCTCCATCTTTTCTTCCACTCCTCCTGTCTTCTCCTTCCTCTCTCTCCCTTTCTTCTTCTTTCTCTTCCTGTGTTTCCGCGTCTATATGTTTTCCTCTGGGGCAGGATAGTTGCCTCGCTGGTGCCACACCAGCGCCCAGCCCTCTGGAGCACATTCTGGCCTGTGAGACACCAGCGGACACATGAGCTGAGGTCTGGGGTGGCCTTTGTTCTCCTGGGACAGGGCTCTCCTTGCCTCCCTCTCCTCCTTCTGTGACAACAACACGTGACTCAAGCTGTGAAATGAAACTTGCTGGACTCAAGCTGTAAAATGAAACTTGCTGGACTGGGGCTGACACGGCTGAGCCATCCCCTGGGAGGGCTCGCTCGCTGTATAAGAAAAGGATCCTTCCGTTTGTTTGTCACTGTAGGCAGAGCTTTTGAAACGTTTCTGATGGATGGGGTGCCCATCAAGTGACAGGGCGGGGCCAGGACCAAGTCCCAGCCTCCTGAGCTCAGAGTGTACACTGCTTGAGCTGCAGGGCCCATGGTTTTCAGAGATGATCCCAATTCCAGCCATCCTTTCCCCAGGCTTTCCTCAGCCTTCCCCTTAGACATTCCCACTTTATTTTCTATAGTTTTCCATCAAAAACACTGACTAGTTTTGAAAGAGGAAAAAAAAAAAAAAATCAAGACTTAGAAATCATTAGGGGAACAAAAAGCCCATTTTACCTTAAATAATAATCTGCAAAGTGGGTTCATTGGTAAATCATTTTCTGAAAGCCCGAGGCCACAGACATTTGAGCCAGGCGGGAAAATAATAGCCTTGGCCAGAGCCCCCCACTTCTTCCTTGATGCTCCTTCGTATCAATTCTTCTTCATGAACACCTGACTGATGCTGAGGATGGGCCAAAGTGGCTCTGTGCAGACACCCAGTACAATCTCCATCCTCGCTTCCCTGGGACCCACCTACTTTCTGATAGGTCCTCAGTGTCTCCACTGGCTCAGTGACCATCCCCAGCCTCTCGGTAAAAAGCCCCTGAAGCCCCCTCCAGCACTCCAGGGCCTCTGTCGAGGGCTCACCTCCTACCCCTGTTCCCAGCCACATCTGGAGCTCAGTTTCCATCCCGTGCTTTGTATTTTTTCACTCCTCTTTCCAGGCCCCGTAAACAGACTTTTTGAAGGGATCAAATTGCTTCATATCTTCCCTGGAGGCCTTCTCAGCTCTCCTTGGGCCTCATGCCACGTGGCGCTAGGTGCCCTGTCTGTGCCTGGAGTAGACAAATGTAACTCCAGATCCAGATCCAGGTCATGGGGAGTTCAGACACTTTGCACAGCACGTGGGAGATTTTTTTGCAGGCTGATTCACGTGCATTAAAATAGTACGTCAATCCTACTGAATCAACTGCCTCTAATTCTTTCAAACGCTAGGATGTTACTGCTGGGAAAAGCCAGGTGCAGGCATCTGTGTCCAGCCCTCGAGAATTACCCCTTTCCCTCTTTCAACATGACAGTGTCACCTGGAAGGACAGCGGGGCTGCATCTGACCCAGTGGTAACAGCTACAAGATACCGGATCAGTGGTTCCAGCTGGCAGACTTTTGGGTTCAGCAGCTGCCAGATGGGCAAAGCTTAGCAGTAATTCCTACAGTGGCTCTTGGGAAAGGTTAAGTCTTTCTTGGAGAACTGAGGTCAAGAAACTTGTGGCTGATAGTAAGAAAAGAGTTCAAATGCACAATGTAAGGGAACAGATGGCAAGAGATTCTTCCCTACCTAGTGGGAGATTCTATCCTCTTCCAAAGGCCAGGTCTTATAAGCATCAATAAACGTGATTATTTTCTTCTTTGCTCCCAATATCTATGCAGCTGGGCCTCTGTTAACCACACCCCACCTCCCCGGTGTTTGCTGGGAAAGACGCAGTAGAGATGAGCTGATGGAATATGTGCGGGGCTTCTCTGGCTAAAGAGCTTGTCCTGGTCTAGACGGAATGTGACGTTGGAATGTCAGCTGTCACCTCTATTTGTTCTAGGGATGTGGATTGAAACTATCTAGCTTAGCGAAACGAATCTTGCTATAAGATGGAAGACTGCATACATAGATCACAGAAGCCACCTTGCAAATGGCCCTCTGCTTCGGAAATGTGACTGGATTTACCCAAATCTTATTAGCGACCAGAGGATTTTGGAACTAGAAGTGGGTATTTCAACAGAATACCATGGGACCAGAGTCCACTCGGTAACTACAGTGGGATGTAGTTATTGAGCAGAGTCTCCTACCTCTCACCCCTCCAGCCAGACAGCTCTCCACTCATTTATTTCTGAGTTTCAAGTGTAGCAAAGTGACTAAGAGCCCAGAGTGTTAAGTAAGGCGACTGGGACTGATCCTAAGTGCTATTCAGCATCTGTCTGCTTCAACTTGTAAAATAAGGATAATAATAATGGTCATAAGGGTAATAATAACTAAACTTCACATAGCATTTACTAGATGCTTGGCATCATTCCAAGCACTTTGCATGTATTTAATATTAATAATTCAATTATTTACATGTATAAAGCACTGTTTTATAGCAGAAATGCTGCTTGCAAGAGTGTTAAATTCTAGAGTCAGCTCATGAGCAAAGGAAGTATGCATATTCAGAATGACCCCCTGGAAATTCCTTAAGTTTCCCGTCAAATATAATACATGATAGAGCCGACCCAAGCTAGCGGATGCTGATTCTTCTAATACTATCCCTGCACACTGCCTTTCTGTGCAAGATGCTGCTGGGGTTACAGGAGATGATGCATGTACAAAGCCTATCACAGGTCCTGGAGATTAATACGGCTATAATGTGAGTTCATATCGCAACTGGGTTCCCAGGATGCCCTCTGAGTCAGAGCAGGACATTATTACACAGTCCTCCTGGATGGACACGTGACAAGGGAGGGGAGGACACAGGACTGGACAGAAGGAGCAGTTGAGCTGCAGTGAAGCCCTAAGTCTTCAGCCAGTTCCATGGGGCTCTCCGGAGTCGGAGCAGCTGAGCGCTGACCCCATGGAGGTCTGACAGCTGAAGGCCGCATTCCTGGAGGGAGAAACTGTCACATTCCCGCGTACACCAGTTTCGGTGATGCTTCCAGTATGTATTATTATTGCTGTTGCTGTTGTTGGTTGACCTCATCACAATATTTTTTTTGAAAAATATTCCCTCTTTCTCCCTCTTGTGAGAGCACCAGAATCACAACTAACTGCTGAGCAATCAGCGACAGGAAGACACTGGAACTCACCAAAAAAGATACCCCACATCCAAAGACAAAGGAGAAACCTCAATGAGACGGTAGGAGGGGCGCAATCACAATAAAATCAAATCCCAAAACCACTGGGTGGGTGACTCACAAACTGGGGAACAAGTATAGCACAGAAGTCTACCCCCTGGAGTGAAGGTTCTGAGCCCCACATCAGGCTTCCCAACCTGGGGGTCCGGCAACAGGAGGAGGAATTCCCAGAGAATCAAACTTTGAAGCCTAGTGGGATTTGATTACAAGTCTTCAACAGGTCTGGGGAAAACAGAGACTCCACTCTTGTAGGGCACACACAAAGTGGTGTGAGCGACAGGACACAGGGGAAGGAGCAGTGACCCCATAGGTGACTGAACCAGACATACCTTCTAGTGTTGGAGGGTCTCCTGCAAGGGCGGGGGGGGGGGGGGCTGTGACTCACTGCGGGGACAAGGACACTGGCAGCAGAGGTTCTGGGAAGTACTCATTGGTATGAGCCCTCCTGGAGTCTGCCATTAGCCCCACCAAAGACCCAGGTAGACTCCAGTGCTGGGTTGCCTCAGGCCAAACAACCAACAGGGAGGGAACCCAGCCGAGCTCATCAGCAGACAAGCAGATTAAAGTTTTACTGAGCTCTTCCCACCAGAGCAACACCCAGCTCTACCCACCACCAGTCCCTCCCAACAGGAAGCTTGCACAAACCTCTTAGATAGCCTCATCCACCAGAGGGCAGACAGCAGAAGCAAGAAGAACTACAATCCTGCAGCTTGTGGAATGAAAACCACATTCACAGAAAGATAAACAAAATGAAAAGGCAGAGGACTATGTACCAGATGAAGGAACAAGATAAAACCCCAGAAAGACAACTAAATGAAGTGGAGATAGACAACCTTCCAGAAAAAAAATTCAGAAAAATGATAGTGAAGTTGATCCAGGACCTTGGAAAAAGAATGGAGACAAAGATCGAGAAGATGCAAGAAATGTTTAACAAAGACCTAGAAGAATTAAAGAACAAACAAACAGAGATGAATAATACAAAAACTGAAGTGAAAAATACACTAGAAGGAGTCAATAACAGAATAACTGAGGCAGAAGAACGGATAAGTGACCTGGAAGACAGAATGGTGGAATTCACTGCCACAGAACAGAATAAAGAAAAAAGAATGAAAAGAAATGAAGACACCCTAAGAGACCTCTGGGACAACATTAAATGCACCAACATTCGCATTATAGGGGTCCTGGAAGGAGAAGAGAGAAAGAAAGGACCCAAAAAAATATTGGAAGAGATTATAGTTGAAAACTTCCCTAACATGGAAGAGGAAATAGCCACCAAAGTCCAGGAAGCACAGAAAGTCCCAGGCAGGATAAACCCAAGGAGAAACATGCTGAGACACATAGTAATCATATTGACAAAAATTAAAGACAAAGAAAAATTATTGAAAGCAACAAGGGAAAAATGACAAATAAAATACAAGGGAACTCCCATAAGGTTAACAGCTGATTTCTCAGCAGAAACTCTAGACCCAGAAGGGAGTGGCATGATATATTTAAAGTAATGAAAGTGAAGAAGCTACAACCAAGATTACTCTACCTGGCAAGGATCTCATCCAGATTCGACAGAGAAATCAAAAGCTTTACAGACAAGCAAAAGCTACGAGAATTCAGCATCACCAAACCAGTTCTACAACAAACGCTAAGGGAACTTCTCTAAGTAGGAAACACAAGAGAAGAAAAGGACCTACAAAAACAAACCCAAAACAATTAAGAAAATGGTAATAGGAACATACATATCGATAATTACCTTAAATGTGAATGGATTAAATACTCCAACCAAGTGACAGAGTCTTGCTGAATGGATATAAAAACAAATCCCGTATATAAGCTGTCTACAAGAGACCCACTTCAGACCTAGGGACACATGCAGACTGAAAGTGAGGGGATGGAAAAAGATATTCCATGTAAACGGAAATAAAAAGAAAGCTGGAGTAGCAATACTCATATCAAATAAAATAGACTTTAAAATAAAGAATGTTACAAGTGACAAGGAAGGACACTGCATAATGATCAAGGGATCAATCCAAGGAGAAGATATAACAATTGTAAATATATTTGCACTCAACATAGGAGCACCTCAATACATAAGGCAAATGCTAACAGCCATAAAAGGGGAAATCGACAGTAACACAATAATAGTGGGGGACTTTAACACCTCACTTACACCAATGGACAGATCATGCAGACAGAAAATTAATAGGGAAACACAAGCGTTAAATGACATAATAGACCAGATAGATTTAATTGATACTTATAGGACATTCCAAACAGCAGATTATACTTTCTTCTCAAGTGCACAGAGAACATTCTTCACGATAGATCACATCTTGGGTCACAACTCAAGCCTTGGAAAATTTAAGAAAATTGAAATCATATCAATTACCTTTTCCAACCACAACGCTATGAGATTAGAAATAAATTACAGGGGAAAACAACGTAAAAAACACAAACAAATGGAGGCTAAACAATACGTTAGTAAATAATCAAGAGACCACTGAGGAACTCAAAGAACAAATCAAAAAATACCTAGAGACAAATGACAATGAAAACATGATGATCCAAAACCTATGGGATGCAGCAAAAGCAGTTCTAAGAGGGAAGTATATAGCAATACAATCCTACCTCAAAAAACAAGAAAAATCTCAAATAAATAATCTAACCTTACACCTAAAGAAAAGAACTAGAGAAAGAAGAACAAACAAAACCCAAAGTTAGTAGAAGGAAAGAAATCATAAAGATGAGAGCAGAAATAAATGAGATAGAAACAAAGAAAATAATAGCAAAGATCAATAAAACTAAAAGCTGGTTCTTTGTGAAGATAAACAAAATTGATAAACCTTTAGCCAGACTCATCAAGAAAAACAGGGAGAGGACTCAAATCAATAAAATTAGAAATGAAAAAGGAGAAGTTACAACAGACACTGCAGAAAAGCAAAGCATCATAAGAGACTACTACAAGCAGCTCTATGCCAATAAAATGGACAACCTGGAAGAAATGAACAAATTCTTAGAAAGGTATAACCTTCCAAGACTGAACCAGGAAGAAGTGGAAAATATGAACAGACCAATCACAAGTAATGAAATTGAAACTGTGATTAAAAATCTTCCAACAAACAAAAGTCTAGGACCAGATGGCTTCACAGGTGAATTCTATCAAACATTTAGAGAAGAACTAACAGCTACCCTTCTCAAACTCTTCCAAAAAATTGTAGATGAAGGAAACACTTCCAAACTCATTCTATGAGGCCACCATCACCCTGATACCAAAACCAGACAAAAATACTACAAAAAAAGAAAATTACAGACCAATATCACTGATGAATATAGATGCAAAAATCCTCAACAAAATACTAGCAAACGGAATCCAACAACACATTAAAAGGATCATACACCACGATCAAGTGGGATTTATCCCAGGGATGCAAGGATTCTTCAATATACACAAATCAATCAATGTGATACACCATATTAACAAACTGAAGAATAAAAACCATATGATAATCTCAAAAGATGCAGAAAAGCTTTTGACAAAATTCAACACGCTTTTACGATAAAAACTCCAGAAAGTGGGCACAGAGGGAACCTACCTCAACATAATAAAGGCCATATATGACAAACCCACAGCAAACATCATTCTCAATGGTGAAAAATTGAAAGCATTTCCACTAAGATCAGGAATAAGACAAGGGTGCCCACTATCACCATTATTATTCAACATAGTTTTGGAAGTCCTAGCCATGGTAATCAGAGAAGAAAAAGAAATAAAATGAAGCCAAATTGTAAAAGAAGAAGTAAAGCTGTCACTGTTTGCAGATGACATGATGCTATACATAGAGAATCCTAAAGATGCCACCAGAAAACTACTAGAGCTAATCAATGAATTGGGTAAATTTGCCAGATACAAAATTAATGAACAGAAATCTCTTGCATTCCTATACACTAACAATGAAAGATCAGAAAGAGAAATTAAGGAAACAATCCCATTCACCATTGCAACAAAAAGAATAAAATACTTAGGAATAAACCTACCCAAAGAGGTAAAACACCTGTACTCAGAAAACTATAAGACACTGATGAAAGAAATCAAAGATGACACAAACAGATGGAGAGATATACCATGTTCTTGGATTGGAAGAATCAATATTGTGAAAATGACTATACTACGCAAAGCAATCTACAGATTCAATGCAATCCTTATCAAATTACCGATGGCATTTTTAACAGAACTAGAACAAAAAATTTTAAAATTTTTATGGAGACACAAAATACCCCGAATAGCCAAAGCAATCCCGAGAGGAAAAAACAGAGCTGGAGTAATCAGACTCCCTGACTTCAGACTATACTACAAAACTACAGTAGTCAAGAAAATATGGTACTGGCACAAAAACAGAAATATAGATCAACAGAACAGGAGAGAAACCCAGAGATAAACCCACGCTCTTATGGTCAACTAATCTATGACAAAGGAGGCAAGGATATACAATGGAGAAAAGACATTCTCTTCAATAAGTGGTGGTGGGAATACTGAACAACTACATGTAAAAGAATGAAATTAGAACACTTCCTCACACCATACACAAAAGTAAACTCAAAATGGATTAAAGACCCAAATGTAAGACCAGACACTATAAAACTCTTAGAGGAAAACATAGGAAGAACACTCTTTGACATAAATCACAGCAAGATCTTTTTTGACCCACCTCCTAGAGTAATGGAAATAAAAACAAAAATAAACAAATGGGACCTAATGAAACTTAAAAGCTTTTGCACAGCAAAGGAAACTATAAACAAGACGAAAAGACAACACTCAGAATGGGAGAAAATATTTGCAAACAAATCAGTGGACAAAGGATTAATCTCCAAAATATATAAACAGCTCATGCCTCTCAATATTAAAAAAACAAACAACCCAATCAAAAAATGGGCAGAAGACCTAAATAAACATTTCTCCAAAGAAGACATACCTATGGCCAAGAGGTACATGAAAATCTGCTCAACATCACTAATTATTAGAGAAATGTGAATCAAAACTACAATGATGTATCACCTCACACCAGTTATAATGGGCATCATCAGAAAATCTACAAAGAACAAATGCTGGAAAGGCCGTGGAGAAAAGGGAACCCTCTTGCACTGTTGGTGGGAATGTAAATTGATACAGCCACTATGGAGAACAGTATGGAGGTTCCTTAAAAAACTAAAAGTAGAACTACCATATGACTCAGCAATCCCACTACTGGGCATATACCCAGAGAAAACCATAATTCAGAAAGACACATGCACCCCAATGTTCATTGCAGCACTGTTTACAATAGCCCGGTCACCGAAGCAACCTAAATGTCCATTGACAGACGAATGGATAAAGAAGATGTGGTACATATAAACAATGTAATATTACTCAGCAGTAGAAAGGAACAAAACTGGGTCATTTGTAGAGACGTGGATTGACCTAGAGACTGTCATACAGAGCGAAGTAAGTCAGAAAGATAAAAACAAATATCGTATATTAACGCCTAAATGTGGAATCTAGAGAAATTGTACAGATGAACCGGTTTGCAAGGCAGAAACAGAGACACATGTAGAGAACAAACGTATGGACACCAGAGGGGGAAGTAGGGGGTGGAGGGGGTGGAGGTGGGATGAATTGGGAGATTGGGATTGACATATACACACTAATATGTACAAAATAGGTAACTTACAAGAACCTGCTGTATAAAAAATAAAATAAAATTCAAAAGAAAAAAACACACTTTATTCATTTAATAAAATGTATGAACAACTAAAAATAAAAGAATTCCATCTTTGCAAGTTTCTGCTTTAACTCAGCTAATTCAGTCCCATACGAGATGGAACATTGAGTCCTAGACAACCGGCTGCCTCCTGGAGCCCCAGGGTAACCAGGTCAATGTCAAGTTCATGGCCCAGGCCGCTTACATTCTGTCCTGCACTCACTCTTTTTTTTTTTTTTTTTTTTTTTAATTTATTATTTATTTTTGGCTGTGTTGGGTCTTCGTTTCTGTGCGAGGGCTTTCTCCAGTTGCAGCGAGCGGGGACCACTCTTCATTGCGGTGCGTGGGCCTCTCACTATCACGGCCTCTCTTGTTGTGGAGCACAGGCTCCAGACGCGCAGGCTCAGTAGCTGTGGCGCACGGACCTAGCCGCTCCGCGGCATGTGGGATCTTCCCGGACCGGGGCACGAACCCGTGTCCCCTGCATTGGCAGGCGGATTCCTAACCACTGCGCCACCAGGGAAGCCCTGCACTCACTCTTTGATCCCCGGTTCCTCTCTCACTGGACCACAAGGTGAACCAAGCCTGTGTCGCGGTCTCCACCATGTATCAATGAGAGAAGTCACCCCAGACCCATATTTCTTTCACTGGAGTCTCAGTATCTTTCTAAATCCAACCTTTGCCTCGCTAGACATTTAGGGACTAGAGATGCCATTAGAAGAAATAGGACCTAGTCTGTGACTCTGGGGTTTATAGAAATAGGATTCATGAGATTTATACCCATGAAGGCCTTCGGAGAGAACGTTCATGGTTATAAATTAGATTTGGTATAAATGATGGTATAATTATGTATTTCCCCGAGAAACAGCATGAAAGAGGAGATGTTATGGGTGTTATTAGCATTGTTACTATCCTGTAAGATTTGAGGCCAACTATCTATAGTACTATTGCGATTGTGTAAGATTTGAGGCAAGTAAGTGTGTGTATATACTTGCCTCAAATAGAAGGTATTTTAATATATAAATTGTAGATGTGAAATTTTGGAGAATCATCCGCACAAAAATAAAAGATAAGAGCTGAGCAATCTAGGAGTGTGTGGGAGGGTCAACGGTGCCTGAATCCTAGTCTTAAAATAGCCACTGCCCTTGCACACAAAACTTAGCTCTGAAGCTTTTGGTAGCCAAATAGGTCTCAGAGATTAGCAGTCCGCTTAGCACTTCCTCTTTAAGAAGGAGACCAGGGGCTCAGAGAGAGTTGTGGCCCAGGCTTAAGAGAGTCCCCACCTGAGGCAGGTTCATCTGGAGACTTCTCTGGCAGATGGCAGGCAGGGAAGCCCTAAATTTCGTTGGACACTTGGGAATGCGTGTATGTGTGTTTGTGTCAGTGTACTTGTGCGTAAGTGTGTGTGTGTATGTTTGGATCATCGTATTTATTGCTGTGCAAATTTGCGGTGGCTTAAAATGTCTCAGCAGATCACACGTTCTGTGCAGGACTTATCTGTAGGTACCCCCAGGAATATTTAACCAGCATTAACTCTGTAGGAGAAAATACTTTTCTGATACCAACTTCTAGGCAGATGGCAAGTGCAATTGTCCAGTTGTCGTTCTTGCCCCGGGGGCCTGAGCAGGCTGTATTAATGAGGGCCAGGCTGCTGCAGGCGCAGGTGATGTGTGAGAGGCTACTTCTCGATCATTTTAGCCGTCTCATCGCCCGGCCCCCAACCACAGCCCCGGCTGCAGAGATGCAGAGTGCCTGGGGAAAGTGCAGGGAGCTTGAGATGGTATTGACGGTATGGGGAGCATTTTCCTTTGTCACATGACATTAGAACCACACCCCCTGAGCACGTCACATGATCCCACTGTGACCCACTGGGAGCCCTGAGGGTCTGACGACAAGACCAACACCAGGGTAGGTAAGTAACATGTTCTCTGAACTTCTCTGTATCCACCATTACTGATTGACACAATTGAATTGGTGTCTTTCTTTTTTCCCTTTGGTAAGACAAGAACATGACTGTAGCTCTAATGGATCATTTTCAAAGACAGAAGACATGCTCATGTTCCCAGTTAACACACCAGAATGACTATTTGAAAAAAAGGGCTGGGATGGTATTAGAAACTAGCCCTTTTTAAAATTGCCAACCTTAGATCAAGCAGTTCTAGGGTCTTGCTTTAACAGCTTTATCCCAATAATAAACAAAGGGTAGAGCACTTTTGAAAGGTGCCCTGTGAAGCAGGAACTAATATCAGCCTGTTTATAAATAAAGAAATTGAGGCTTAGCAAGTAGTTTGCTCAAGATTACTTAACCCGTGGAGGGGCGATCCTGACCCAGTGCAGTCCGATGGCAGCGCCAAACCTCTTATCCATCACACTTTACTTTCCTTTCATTAAGATATTAGACAAAACAGAGAAGACTGATTTCATTTCCGCTTCTCCGGGGTTCTTTTAGGGTCACTGCTCAGTCTTCACACCTACAGATTATTCTCATCAGAATTTGAGCTAAAAACTGTAGTCGGCCTCCTAGGGTTGACTTATCTATCCTTAGCAGACTTGAAAGCAGCCCAAACACCCCATTTCGTACCTTTACTTCATGCTACATATTCACACCCATGATGTCAAATATCTTAGTGTCTCTGATAAAGGTCGAACCCTTAGTAATCAAGGACTCCACAACCTGGTCCCAGGTAACCCGCTCCATCCTCTCGCATCTCCAGGCTCTTACCAGCCTGAGTACCACAGACCAGAGTGATTGAGGGCCACTCCATCATGTACTGCAAGGATCTCTGGTCAGGTCATGTCTGGTTATTCCTTTGGCTTGGAGAATTTATTTCCCTTTCCTCATGTGGAGAACTTCAATTTGTCCATCCTTGAAAAAGGAACCCCAGTGTTACCTCGACCCCCAGGCAGAAGAAGCCTCTTGCCTGTGATGCCCGAATGCTGTTGATTGCAACTCCGTATAAGCCAGGGTTCTCCAGAGAAACAGCATCAATAGGAGAAATCTATATGTCTCTATCTACCTGTCATGTGTCTGGAGACATTTATTTTAAGGAATTGGCTCATGCTGTGAGGTCTGAACCTGCAGGGCAGGTCAGGAGGCTGGAGATCCAGGGAAACGTGGATACTGCAGCTCAAGGCTGAAGGCAGAATTCCTTCTTCCTCGGGGGACCTTAGTCTTGTTTGGACCTCAGTCTTTTCTCGTAAGGCCTTCCATGGATAGGATGACGCCTGCCCACATTACAAGAGGATAATCTGCTCTTCTCAAAGTCGTCTGGTGTAAATATTAATCTCATCCAAAAGGTACCTTCACAGCAATATCTAGACTGGTGTTGGACGCAAAACTGGATACCAGGACCTAGCCCAGCTGACACATAAAATGAACCATCACAGGCTCTTATCACATTTTTCTGCAATTGTTTGTGCCTGCCTACTCCTCCAGAATCTGAGCTGCTTAGGGGAAGCAAACCTAAATTTTAGTCTCATTGGGACAATACATACATGAAGATCACTTCTTTTAACGTATAAAACTGTGAGCACTGCATTTGACATCAAAAAATGTGTTCCCAGAGTGGCACTCGGTGCAAAAGGCAGGCGGCGGCCAGGGAAACAGAAATGACTAAACTACAGTCTGACTACAGTGAACTGATTAGTCATAAATTACTAAGCTCCCTGGCTTCAAATATTTAGAATATGTAGGTTTTTTCTGAGAGGTCTGATGCTTTTGTCTGGGCAGTTGACTACAGGCTGGATACATCCCAGGTTTTGGGGTCCCAGGGGCTGTACTCTCCCAAAGTGGCAGGTCCCCACCCTCTGGAATGGTCAGAGATGCACGCCCTCAGAAGTGGGACTGATTGTCCTATGAGATGCACTAGCCCTAAGGAGGACTTTACATTAACTTCTTTCTTAGCCGTTTCCTTCCCAGTCACTATGAAGGCCTCTGGAACGAGGGGGACAAGGATGCAGTCCCGTCACTTCCCACTAGGTGGCAGTAGACTCCCACCTCTGACGGTCTCTGTGCCCCCCTGCTCACTCAGCCTCCAAAATCTGGAGAGAAAACTTCCAACCCACGGGCAGAGCCATGCTGGGAATTTCAGGTTAACTGACTATGTCGCTTTAATTTTCTTGGGAAAATAGTTGCAGTCACACATTAAATAAGAGGCTCCTTAGGCACCGAGACCTGCGGTGTGAGGCACTAATTTTTTCCAGCCCCCAGATGTAGAGATGCTTCTCTTCCTGCAGTCATCATATGCCCCCAACCCGGTCCAAACAGCAGGAGCAAAGCTCGCTTCTGGCATGACCCCATCAAGGCCTGTTTACTTCCTCCCTGTGAGTCCAGGACGGATTTCATGCTTAGGACCTGCCAGTGATTTCTCGCAATGTCCTCTCTCTGCTTCCCACCTGCCGCGCCACCGCACACCGCGTGCCAGTTCATAGCTGGCCACAGAGTCTGCAGGATTAGGATTAGACTTCTTGGGGTGTAAGCACAGTAAATGTAAGTGGTAAAAATAAACAAAATTCTCAAGTCAGCCAAACATGGAGATGTGAGCATTAAAAAAAAAAGCCTTTCTCTTCCTCCTTCAAAACCTTTATCTCCTCTATGTATATATTTTTATCAGCTCTACAGCAAACCATTTTTGAAGGGCAAACGTCCCATAGACAGGGACAATTTGTAGTTTTGGTTAATTCAGTGTACACGATATGAAATGGTGCACAGTGCAGAGCGAAGACTCATAAATGTTAGTTGAAGCTGACACGACTCTCTGGAAATTTTATGTAAGAGCTCCTTTGTCTTCGTGACTTTAAAGTCCTTCACCTACAGGTTCTCATTTTCCACTTAGAGTGATAACAAAGGGCCATGGATTATTATCCTCAATTTACAGGTAGGAACAATAAGTCAAGGAAAGTTTATTTGCCTGAGAATATAGAGCAGGTCAGTGATGCAGCGGACCATTTCTCTGTTCTTGCCAGCAACCAGAGGTGCCAGCCGAAGCCCTGAACCCCGAGGAAGTAGAATCAGAGTCTCTTGAAATTGACTGAAGGCTTGGACCTTGCATCTCCTACTCTCTCTGGGGCTACCTCTTGTCTCTTTACACTGCTCCGTAGTCTCCAACAGGACAGATCATCAGTGCAGTCTTCTGGTAGATCAATAGTCAACAATATCTCATTACCCCAGGAATCAGATCACTCCAGCAGCCTAGTTCTGATTTCCCTCAAGTCAGAACATTTAGAGGATGGAGCACGCTTTATCACCAAGTACTCCATACCATTGACCTAAAACTCCAAGCTAACTCCAGACTTTGAGACTGGAAGGTGTGAAGTCAGTATACGCATCATACAGAGTAATAGGGGCAAAAGCTCCAATTTTGTGCAGCTCCCATCACTTCCACCAACTGATATTCTATCCTCCTTCAAGACCTCAGTCATGTCACCTCTGCAGATCTTCTCTTAACCCTCTATTTCAGTTGGTATTAGTTGATTGCTCCTTGAAACTTACATAAAGTATAGGGAATATTTTTGGTTTGAAACATCTCCGTAATGCCTTATATTAGAGATATTATCCAAAGTTCTTCTCCACTGCTTCTTTTATTGAAATTCTGATGTCCTAAGGAACATATGTCATATTATATTTACTTTGTCTTATACCTGGAGCCAGTGCATTGCTTGTTCATAGTGCAATGGATAGCATGTCCATAGGAAAGCCCAACAAATTCTTGTTGAATGGAATTGAATTCTCCTAACTAGATCCATAGATTTTAGCCGTATCTAGTTCATTCTGATGTTGCACAGATTAATCTTCCCGAAACAGCTGTGTCTCTATGCCATTTCCCTGTAAACAATTCTTAATATTCCCCTATTGCCTGTAGAATTAAGTCTAAACAGGAAGACCTAGTATGCAAAAGTTGACTGGTTTCATCCCTGTCCTACTTTTCCAATTTTACCTCCTCTTATTTCCAACATACATCCTTCATTGCCCATGGGCGTTGCATTGCACCTTGAATCATCCTTTCCTACTTCTGTTTACTTACCTTTATTTTATTTTTTTATTTTTAAAATTTTTATTTTATTTTAATTTTAATTTTTATTGTGTAGTTGATTAAAAATGTTGTGTTAGTTTCATGTCTACAGCAAAGTGATTCTCTTATACATATATCCATTCTTTTTCAAATTCTTTTCCCATTTAGGTCATTACAGAATACTGAGCAGAGTTCCCTGTATTATACAGTAGGTCCTTATTAGTTACGTATTTTATATATAATAGTGTGTATATGTCAATCCCAAACTCCCAATTTATCTCTCCCCCACCTTTCCCCTTTGGTAACCGTAAGTTGGTTTTCTAAGTCTGTGACTCTATTTCTGTTTTGTAAATAAGTTCATTTGGATCATTATTTTTAGATTATGCATATAAGAGATATCATATGATATTTGTCTTTCTCTGTCTGGCTTAGTTCACTTAGTATGATAATCTCCAGGTCCATCCATGTTACTGCAAATGCATTATTTCATTCTTTTTATGGATTAAAGACCTAAATAAATAACCCGATACTATAAAACTCTTAGAGAAAAACTTAGGCAGAATACTTACCTTTATTGTAAAGCTATGTTTCCACCTGAAATATCCTCTTTACTTCTTTGCTTCTCAAAGTACTTACTTTTCTTCAAGGAAGATGATTAATGGGAAAATATCATCGGATTCGGTAAAGGAGAGGACGTTAGTAACATTTAAGAGTGGAGAATGGGATTTCTGTAGGGTTGGGGACAGAAATAAGATTCCTGAAGCAAAGAAAGGAAAGCGAGGTGAGCACAGCATCTATGATTCATTAGTTCAGTGGTTTGACAGTAAGAAAATAAAAGTGACCTGTCACATGACATCTAGATGAGCTCAGTGGTTATAAAAAAGCCTTCTGTTTGGTTTGGTCATTGGTACACAGATGTCGTCAGTGTGACTGAGAGCAGTGGGGCAGGGTCCTCGAAGAGAAGATTCGGTTTATTGGAGAGGGACAACCTGAATTTGGTGGTTTCTCGCCAAAAGCTTGAATCCAGGCATCTTCTTCCACATCAGCCTGCTCCCCATCTAGCTCTCTGTTCAGGGACATAATCTCATTAAGTCATTGCTGGACTTCATCAGGACACTTCTCTTTGTTCTCACCCATTTATTTTTCCACTTCCCCTCTCTTCCGACTTGCACTCCGTCATCCATCATATCAATAGTACTAGAAATTCCCCCTTTCCCTTCTGTTAAGTATTACTCCTATTTGTTAAAACACCAACCCCAATAAATGCAAGCATCCACTATGTTTGTGCTTGAAACCGAGATGTGATAGAAAAAGCTATAAGAGAAAACACATCGGTTCTACATTAACTTTATTCTCACCCACATCAAATGGTCCTGCGGAACTGTCAAGGTGCACGCCATACTTCAACAAGTCAGCTCATTCTCCCACCTGCTGCAGGACTCTTCAAACTATCTCCACGTTCCTAAAAGGCTTGGCCGGCTTGGCCACTCACCCCCTGCTCCCCCTGCGCATACAAACACACACACACACACATACACATACACGATCTTATTTTGCAGGAGATGATCTCACTCTCGTGTTTGAAAAGAACATAAGAGCCTAGAAGCTATCAGAAGGGAAATCCCTCAACTCCCTCTGCGTCCTTTCTCTCCCCCTTCCCTCCTGTTACAAGAGAGACGTTGTCTGGCCTCCTACCTGAGGTCAATGCCTTGACCTAAGCTCTGGAGCCCAATCATTCCTTTCTTCTTAGAAGGCCTCATTCCTCCTCTCTTTTCTCTTTTCAACTCTGCCTCCCTATTTGATAATTTCCATCTACTTGTCTCCTTTGCAGACTTACTTTCTTTTGTCTAATATTGATAATAATGAATGATAATAATAAAAAAAATAATAATGCTGTTGAAGAAGAAGCAGTCAAAGAAGCAACTAACATTTGGTCGGTGTTTATTAGGGGCCAGACACTGTTCTTAGAACTTTACATGCGTTATTTCATTTAATCCTCACAAAGCCCTAGGGGATAAGTATTATTAGCTCCATGTTTGCCAGTGAGGGAACAGAGGTACTAAGAGATTCAGTAAACTGCTTGAGACCACACAGCTACTCTATGAAGGAACCAGAATGTAGACAAAGACAATCTGACTTCAGAACCTCAACTCTTTATTACAGAATTATCTTGTTTCCTGTGCTTGGAACTCCCTAGTATTGGACTTCTCAGCATACTTTTCTCTGCGCCCACAACTTCACTTACACCTCTGTGCTGATGACTCACGAATTTATATTTCTAGCCTTGACTCTTCTTGAGTTCTAGAATTGACCATCTAATTATCTATTTGATGTATACACTTGGGAGACATAAGAACTTTCCAGTGTTGGTCTAATATCTAACTGGGAGCCCCCCCAGATGGTTTCTTCTTCCATTGTTCCCTATGTCAGCCGGTAACATCACCATCCATTCAGGTGCTACTGCCAAAAACGTAAGAGTAATCATCTTTAACAAACCTGTCAACCTCACCCCTCTTATCTCCATATCCCATATCAAACATAAATCTGATTCTGTTATCCCCTTGCTGAAAATCGTTCAATGGTTTCTTACTGTTTAATTAATACAGAATAGTAAAGAACAAGAAATAAATGAAGAAGCAATTAAAATTCGGTGAACCTCATCTCACCTCAGTCTCTTTTCCCCTATGCTTTAAAAACTTGACCTTATTTCAGAAGCAAAATGTGCTGTGTGTGCTCTTTCTGTCCCAGGATACGTCTTTTCCTCTTTCTGGAACACTCCCTATTTCTTTTCAATAACTCCAATCCAACTTTCAGTTGTCTGTCCAAGCACTTTTCCAGAGAAGCCTTTCCCATTTTCCCAAAGTAAATCTGGTCTCTTTGTTATACACTCACATCAAGTATTCTTTAGGGCACCGCACACGTCTTTGTTGCAATGTTTCCTTTATTTTAGTTAATTATCTGATTGATGTCTATTTCCTAACTACACTTTAAGCTCCATAAAGGCAGTGATCTTGTCAGGTTTTGGTCATCATAAAAATAAGCATAATACTCAGGCCCAGGGTTCAAAGAACTCAGAATAGGGCCAGAAAGATTAGACAGTGTGCCTAATCAACAATATTTTTCTTTTCTTTTATAACAATAGATATACCATTTATAAGGAAATCTGCTAGTAGGATGATACGTAGTATGTTGGTCATGAAAAGAGAGCTTGGTTTTCTTAGAATCACACAATAGGGGAACTATAGAAGGCAAAAGTATATATGTGTAGAGGCAGAGGGGAGAAAAAAGAAAAAAACTAAATCTGCTATCAATAACCTGAAGATTTACTTGTAAAACTAGACTCTGAGTCAGTCCATGTAGAGTGCCAACAAATCGGAAAGCAAATGTGCCATGACTTGTGCCGTGAAGAATTAGCTGCCTTGGATGGAGAGGCTTAAGAAGGGCCTGGGTCTAAAACCAGCCATGTCTGCTGGGCTAAGGCAGATGGCAATGAGAGGGGAACATGCAGACCAGTTTACAGTGGAGGAGGAGGCTAAACTCCATCTGTGCAATTCGTAGATAGTATGCAAAATTCCTAATGAGAAGTGTGGAATGTCCTCACATATCATCAAAACAAGGTAGACCTGTCTTAATAAATTGGGGGATTATAGGCAGAAAGTTGAGACTATTGCAAGGTTTTCTGGGCTGTAAGATTCCATAAGGGAGTATTTGGGACTTAGGGGTTAGGAAGAGGCTCTTGGAATTAATCAGAAGTAACTAGATAGGAGATACTTCAGCAAAACCAAGTTCCTAAGATGTTTGATCCAGGGAGAGTGCTATGAACTAAGCTCTGTAAAAGCAGCTGGTTCTGGAGGGCAACTCTCAGGCTTAAGAGTATGAGCTCTCTTTTGAGTAGTTCCTGCCAACACCAGCACGTGAATCTAGCATCCGTAATTAAATCCTTACCTCTACCAGTGCGCTTTTAATCTGTGTGCTTCTGTCCAGTTAAAAGTGATTTTAAAGGCAGTATGTAATTTCTAAATGAGAGACACACAATGATTGACCCTTAGCCAGAACAAAACTGACTTTCAAAATCTTTGTATCACACTTTCCTGTAGGAGAATGTTTCCTAGAAACACATCATCCTTTCTAAGGACTTATTTTAGTGCAAGGAGGCTTATTTTAAGGCAAAAAAAAAGTATTCTGGAAGCGTTCATAATGCTCAGGTGAGATAGCTCAGGCCTGACCCAGGCAGTGCAGTGTGGGGTTTGCGGGAGCAGGTGCTGGCATAAGACTAAATGGGCACAAATCCCAGTTCAGCCAGCTAATACCTATGCTATGGTGACGTGCTAGTTAATGTCTTTGTAGATCACTTTTCTCATCTGTACAGAGGGAATCATCATACTACCTTACAGGCACCTTGTGAAAATGGACTGACGTAATTCAAATACAATATTTATCTCAGTGAAAACCCCGGAACGGTTCGTCGTTGCTGCCGTTATTTTAAAAACCCCAACTCTAACTAACGATCTTACATTTATTCAGTCCAAATGGTCATTGTGCATCCTGACCGATGGAGGGGCTTTTTCAAGGTAATTAGTTGATGGGACACTATCATCTACACATGAATGTGAATTATCATATCAAATAATAAAGGTTCTTTTTGTTTCTGTGTGTGTGTGTTCGTGTGTGTGTGTGTGTGTATAATAAGGACAACAGTATTTTCAAAAAAGCTCTAGTCTGATAATCAGATGAGCTAGATTATAATCTCTATAACAGTCCTGATTCTTAGTTTGGTTCAGTTTCTCTATATACAAAGTGGAGAGAAACCCCTCCATTTCTACTGATCTCACAGAGTTAGAATGAGCACAGTGGAGATGGATGGATTTAGATTTTTTAATATACCTTTTTAATAGCCCAAACTACTATGTTGTTTAGACTCAGTCATTTTTAAGGGGATTATTTTGGACTCATCATCTTTGAAGTATTATTTTTTATCTCTAAAAGATGTTATACCTTCTTTCCTCTGAAATGCCCCGTTTAAAAAAATTTACCAAATATTAATTCATGTTGTTATTATCATCAATAAGTCATTTTATTAATTACCTTATTAATTGATATCAGCTTTGCCACAAATGGTCTACTGTTTCTGACATAACCAAATGTCATTTGTTCTTTCCCTAAATTAGCACTTGTTGTATTACAAAATGAGGAGAATTTAACTCAACAGCAAGGGGGCCCCAATTCCAACAATGACAAAAAGAAGTTTGGAACCAGAAGTTTTCAGTCTGTTTTTCTATAGTTTCATTAGATGATGTGAATAAAAATCAAGGGAAGGGTATTTCTGACCTTTACTTCATGCTTTGTAAAAATAACCCTTATCTCTGTCACCTGTTTATTTGTTCTCCCCAAGATTTCATTATTTTACACAACAAATTCTATATAGTTTTTTGTCCAATGACTTTATTTTAGAGTTCTTATTTTTTTATTCTCTAAGATAACAATTAAGTGTCAAATTACTTTTTCTGCTTCCAAGAAGGGTTAGTTTTTTTCTATAATTTTTTCTCTCTTCAATTTTCTTCCTTTTCACCCCCTGAATCCAGTGCTTTTAATTTTTGAATGACCTTTAAAGACTTGCCATAGTGGGGCTCCAGTGCAAAGGGGAAAGCTGTAATGAAAAGACAGCAGAATTTGTTAATAGCCTCCAGGAGGTCAGACAAATGCTTTTTCTTAAAGTTTAGATACCCTGTGCAGTGTACCATCCAACTTCTGCCAAGGAAACTATCTGTGCATAATGACTGAGGTTCTGGGAGAAAGAGTTGGTATATTATGATAAACCAATGCACCTTTCAGCTATTCATTTGCTGTGCTTAGAACTTAATTTATATCTCAGTCATTTGATGAGTATAATACAGAGAGAGCCTCTGGGTTTTATCTACTCTGGACAGCATAGCATTTTGCTCCAGTAAGCATAAAGGGTGGAAATTAGGCACAGAATGCTGGCTGGAGAGTTCTCTCCATGTGAGGAAAATAGACACAGATAAATCAGTCTCTCTGTGTAATGCCTTTGCAGTAAGCCAAGGAATAATGCCATGGGGAGTCGATGGTGGCTACAGCTTGGTAGCCTCCGTGAATAGCTCTGAGAAGTAAGGACAGTACGGTCTAAGACCTGTATGGATTTGTCACTTCCTCTCAGCCCTGCCCTTGACTCACTCAGTCACTTTCTTTGGCTCACCTTTCCCGACAGCGCCACAAACTGATGGTAAATTTTGCATATCTAAAATGTTAGACAGGTACTTCCCTGGTGGTGCAGTGGTTAAGAATACACCTGCCAATGCAGGGGACACAGGTTCAAGCCCTGCTCTGGGAAGATCCCACATGCCACGGAGCAACTAAGCCTGTGTGCCACAACTACTGAGCCTGCGCGTCACAACTACTGAAGCCTGCGTGCCTAGATCCTGTGCTCCGCAACAAGGGAAGCCACTGCAATGAGAAACCCACACACCACAACAGAGTAGCCCCTGCTTGCCACAACTAGGGAAAGCCTGCACGCAGCAACGAAGACCCAACACCGCCATAAATAAATAAATAAATAAATAAATAAATAAATAAATAAATAAATAATAAAATGTTAGGCAACTAGTGAAGAATTATCTAGTTACAAATTTACTTTTGTAAAGTTAAGGCAAAAGTCCTAAGAGGATGGATCACAAAACTGAGCCAGGAAAACTGAGCTTTTTTTCCCCATGAGGAAAGATAATGTAAGGAAGCTTGGAAATAAGAATAAACACAAAACAACTACTGTGTTTACACACAGTAGTTTACAATGTGTGTAAACTATATTTAGTTTAAATAAAGTAAAAAATAAAACTATATGTTGTTATATACTTTTCAAATGACATCCACAGTTACTAGCTCATTTGAACCTCACAATAAGGGCTGTGGGCAAATATAATTCTCTTTGTTTTGCTGTTATAGAAACTGAAACTCAAAAAAGATAAAATGATTTGCATAATTTCACAGGTCGAGTTAGTAACACCACTTCACATTGCCTGGCAAATATAAATCACTTAGTAAATATTTGTTGAGTGAATGGACATGAATGGAGTCTGAGCCCTAGTTCAATGTTTCTGTCTAATACAATGTATCATAAATTACTGCTGCCTCTGGTATATTGTTGGTGAGAGAATTAATTTGGAACACCCTCCCTAAAGAAATTTAGAAACTTTCAGAAAATTTTCTTTGTATTGTTCATTGTCAGGTGGATTTTAAAATAATTCTGTTGTTGTATATCCCTGTATTCTCCTTTCTTCACCCTGACTAGATTGCGGGATTTTTTTGCTTGTTTGTTTGTTTTTAAAAGTAGCAGTTTTTGTAAAGCTTTTATAAATGAGAACATGAGCAACAGAGTTAAACCTTCTTCTTATAGTTTAATAGTGAGAAAAAAGACAAAGATTTTAATTTTCATAACCAAGTAATCTGTGCAATTGAGGTACTTCTAGTTGGTGTATGATGGCCACTAGATCACCTTTTTAAATCCAGTTTCCTAAAATGTCATGGAAATAGAATGAAAATTAAAGTATCATTTCATGTTAAAATGAATCTTATAGAAAATCCCTTATACAGACTCTCTCTGAGGAAGATTTCTTAGGGAAGCCAGATGTCCGGAGGGGAGACAAAAACTAGGACACCAGAAGAATTTGAAGCATCTGGCATGTATCAATACAAACATTACACACAGCCCAGAGAGATGGGTAATGTAAGCAGAGAGATGGAAATAATCAAAAGGAAATGCTAGAAATGAAAAAAAAAAAAACATAATGGAAAGAATAATGTTTTTAATGGGCTCATCAGCAGGCTGGACAGAGCTAAGGATAAAATCTATGAGCTTGAACATAGGTCAGTAGAACTTCTCAAACTGAAATGCAAAGAAAAAGAATATTAAGGGACAATGGGACAATTTCAGAAGGTGTAACACACACTTAATTAGTATGCCAGAAGGAAATGAAAGAATAAAGCAGAAAAAAATATTTAAAATAATAATGTCTGAGAAGGTTTCAAACTCAATTACAGGCACTACACCACAGATCCAGCGTGCTCAAAGAACACAAAGTGGGATAAATACTCAAAACACACCTAAGAATACCATATTTCTAAAATGGAAAATCAAGGGTAAAAATCAAAGGCAGAGAGAAATCTTAAGGAAAGTCAGAGGGGAGAATAAAGCCACCTTACTTACAGAGGAAAAGGATGAGAAATATAGTGAGTTTCCTGGCAGAAAACATAGTAGCATAAAGAGTAACATGAAATCTTTAAAGTATAGAAAGGAAAAAAGCAAAAAAACCCGAAAAAAACCCTGCCAACCTAGAATTCCTTATCCAGTGAAATGATCTTTCAAGAGTAGAGAAGAAGTAAAGATTTTCAAAGATAACAACTGAAGAAATGTATTGCTGGCAGAGCTTCCCTGCATTCAATGATTAAGCAAACAAAATTTCTTTAGGGAGAATGAAAATAAACCTCAGAGTGAAAACTCAGATTTACATACAAAAAGAAAGGTCATCAGAGAAAGAATAAGTGAAAGTAAGATAAATTCCTTTATTTTTCTTATTCTTCATTTATTTAATGTCATTAGTTTAAATTAATAATGGTAACAATGTATTGGGTGACTATAGCATGTGGACAAGTAAATAAATGATAGCAAAATCACAAGGGGCAGAAAGGAGGAATTAGAAATAGTCGAAATTACCTGCAATTTATATGAAGTGGTGTAGCATTATTTGAAGATGGACTTAGATCAGTTAAAAATATATATTGGATGGTTTGATGAGGGCAACATTCATTTTTCTTAGCAGTAATCTTTTGATGTTTGACTACACGTTTTTTTTTCCCCAGCAAAACTCCTATATACCCTGGCTTCTCCCTTACCTCTTTGGAACAGAACAGTTCTTCAGAACTTTCTGAGAGGCTGCATCCCAGGTTATACAGTCTTCAGTAATGTCCATGAGTAAAACATAATTCTCAAAAATATATATATTTTTCCCATATATATATATATATATGAAACACTAGGCCAACCAGTAAAAAAAAAAACACTAAAAAAAAAGAATATTTGATATGCTAAGAGAGGAGAGAAATGGAATCTTATAAAATGCTTAGTTAGAACCAGAGAACTAAGAAAAAGAGGACAGAAAAGAAATATAGAGCAAATGCCATGAATAGAAAACAGTTACAAACATGGCAGACACTAAGACAACAATATCAATAATCACCTTATATGTGAATGATCTAAATATACCAGCGAAAAGACAGAAACAGTCAGGGTGGATACAAAAATAATCCCAACTCTAGTGCGCTTAAAAGAAACCTACCTAAAATATAAAGACTCTGATAAGTTAAAAGTAAAAGGATGAAGAAATACATGCCATGGTAACAATAAGCAAAATAAATCTGAAATAATAATATTAATTTCAGACAAAGTTTACTTTAGAATGAGGAAGTTATCAGGAATTAAGAGAGATGTTACATAATAACAAAGGTTAATTCTCCAGGAAGACAAAACAATCCTTAAGATGCATGCTCCTAGCAACAGAGCATAAAAATATGTGAAGCAAAAAACTAATAGAATTGACAACTTCACTACTATAGTTGGACATTTTAGCATTCCTCATTCAGTAATTGATATGTAGCATGCAGAAAATCAATAAGAATATAGTTGACCTAAACAGCACTATCAATCAATTTGATCTATTTGACACTTGTAGAATTCTCCATAAACAGTAGCTAACTACACATTCTTCTCAAGCTTTCATGGAACATTTACTGATGGCATAGACCATATTCTGGACCAGACCATAAAACATATCTTAACCTTTTTTTTAAAAATTAATTAATTAATTTATTTTTGGCTGTGTTGGGTCTTCATTTCTGTGTGAGGGCTTTCTCTAGTTGCGGCAAGCGGGGGCCACCCTTCATCGCGGTGCGCGGGCCTCTCACTATCGCGGCCTCTCTTATTGCGGAGCACAGGCTCCAGACACGCAGGCTCAGTAGTTGTGGCTCACAGGCCTAGTTGCTCTGCAGCATGTGGGATCTTCCCAGACCAGGGCTCAAACCCGTGTCCCCTGCACTGGCAGGCAGATTCTCAACCACTGTGCCACCAGGGAAGCCCCAAACTTTTTAAAAGAATAGAAATTATAAAAAGATTGTTCTTAGACTACAATGGAATTAAACTGGAAATCAATAACAGAAAGGTAACTAGAAAATCTGTAAATATTTAGAAATAAACAGCACACTTCTAAATTTCAAATGGGTCAAAGAAGATGTCTCAAGAGGAATTTAAAAACAGTTTAAACCAATGGAAATGAAAGTACAACTTATCAAAAACTTTAGGATGCTGCAAAGTTAGTATTTAGAGAAAAATATGTAGTATTGAATACATACATTAAAAAAAAATCCAAAATAAATAACCCAAACTTTCATCTTATGAAACTAGAGAAGAAGGAGCAATTTAAGACTGAGCAAACAAAAGAAAATATATGATACCAATTAGGATAAAAAAATCAATGACATTGAAAACAGGAAATCAATAGAGGAAATCAATGAAACCAAAAGATTAGTTCTTTCAAAATATTAATAAAATTGATGAATCTCTAGCAAGGCAGAAATTATTAATATCTGAAACGAAAAATGAGACATTACTACTGATCCCATGGACACTATAAGGATAATAAAGTAATATTATGACAACTTTATGTACACAAATTTGATAACTTTAATGAAATGGACCAATTTCTTGACACAATCCAAACCCACACAAGGAGAAGTAAATAATATTAATAGGTCTACAGCCACTAAAGAAATTGAATCAAGAACTCATAACTTTTTAAAATAAAAAGCAACACAATTCTTCCAAAAAAGAGAGAAAGCACTAATGAATTCTACCAAACGTTTAAGCAAGAAATTATATCAACTCTCAACAATATCTATCAGAAAATAAATACAGAGGGAACACTTCCTAACTTATTTTATGAGACCGGCATTACATTAATACCAAAATGGATAAAGGCATTATAAGAAAGGAAGACCACACACCAATAACACTCATGAATAGAGATACACAAATTCTCAACACAATAATAGCAAATTCAATTTGACAATATACAAACTGAATAATAGATGATGACAAGTTGGATTAATTCCAGGTATGCAAGAATCATTCACCGTTTGACAATTAATGTCATCCACCGTATCAACTAGCTTAAGAAGAAAAATTATATTATCACATCAATTAGTCTCTTTTCCCCTAAGATTAAGATCAAGGCAAAAATGTCCACTCTAATCACTTATATTTATCATTATACTGGAATTTCTAGCTAGTGCAATAAGACAAGAAAAGGAAATATAAAGATTGGAAAGGAAGAAATAAAACTGACATGATTTTCTATGTAGAAAAAGCAAAGTAGAAACAGAAAACAACTCCTGGAACTTATAAACATACATGCATAATAAGGTTGCAGAATACAAGTTCAATATATGAAAGTCAACTTATTTCCTATATACCCACAATTAACTATTGAAATTTGAATACAAACAAACAAACAAAAAAATAGCACTACAATAAAACTAAAGCCATGAAATATTTAGGCATATATCTAAAATATACTAGGTCTATACGCAGGAATTACAAAATTCTAATGAAAGAAGTCAAAGAAGATCTCTCATAGTGGAGAGATATTCCATGTTCACGGATTGGAAGTCTCAATATTGCTAAGCTGTCAATTCTTTCCAACTTGATCTCTACGTTCAAAAAAATTCCAGTGAAAATCCCAATAATCTATTTTGCAGATACTGATGGACTGATTCTAAAATTTATGTATAAAGTCACAAGATTTAGAATAGCCAACATCATACTGGAGAAGAAGTACAAGGATGAAGGGTTCATATTATCTATTTTTAAGACTTACTATAAAAATACAGTACTCAAGATAGTATGGAATTAGAGAAAAAATAGACATGTAGATTAATGGGATAGAAGAAAGGGCCCAGAAAAAGATTCAAAAACATAGTCAACTCATCTTTAACAAAAACACAAAGGCAATTTAATGAAGAAAGGATGGTCTTTCAGCCAGTGGTACTGGGATAATTGGGCATCCATTTACAGAAGAAAAAAAAAACAAAAAACCTAGACACAAACCTTACAACTTTCCTAGAAATGAACTGAAAATAGATTTTAGACCTAAATGCAAAATGAAAACCATAAAACTTCTAGAAAAAACTAACAGGAGAAAATTTGAGTTACCTTGTGTTTGGTAGTGAGTTGTTAGATATAACACCAAAACTATCATCCATGTAAGAATAAAATTGATAACTTGGACTTTTTATCAAAATTAGAAACCTCTACTCTGAGAAAGACACTATTAAGAGAATGGAAAGAAAGCCACAAACTGGGAGAAAATATTTGCAAAACGCATATTTGATAAAAGACATTCAAAATATACAAAATAATTTTAAAACTCAGAAAAAAAAAACCCAACAACAACTAAGAACCCAATTAAAAACTGGGGAGAGGTCTGACAGATACTTCACCAAAGAAAATATACAGATGGAAAATAAACATATGAAAAGCTTCTCAGCATCATTTATCATTAGGGAATTATAAATTAAAACAATGAGATACTAGCACACATCTATTAAAATAGCTAAAGTTTTGAAAAAAAACTGACAATACCAATTGCTGGCAAAAGTGTAGAGCAACAAGAACTCTCATTCATTGCTGATGAGAATGCAAATTGTAGAGCCACTGTGGAATACAGTGTGGCAGTTTCTTACAGAGATAAACAGTCTTGCCACCAGATGCAGACAATGCACTCCTAGCTATTTACACAACTGATTTTAAAATCTATATGGATGGACCTTGAAAGAAGTGTTATGCTAAGTGAAACAAGTCAGACAGAGAAAGACAAATACTGTAGGATATCACATATATATGGAATCTAAAAAAGCCCAATTATAGAAACAGAGACTTGAATGGTAGTTACCAGGGGCTGGGCTGGTGTGGGAGGGTCATGGAGGCAGAAAAAGGGAGACTGAATCCAGCATCTGTACCCCAACACCAAATTAAATCTCAGAGATAGAGTTTGGGGTGAAGTAGAAAAGAATAACGTTATTACTTTGCCAGGCAAAGGGGGACACAGTGGGCTAACGTCCTTAAAACTGTGTCTTGACCTGGAGGGGATAGTGAGGAGTTTTATAGTGATGGTTCAAAGAGGGCGTGATCAGCTCATGGACATCCTTCTGACTGGTTGGTGGGGAGGTAAGTGGAAGTCAGCATCATCAACCTTCTTGTTCCAACCCTTCTGGGGTCTACGTGTCCATGGGCAGCATGCCTTCATTAATTGTTAATTTCTCCCAGCTGGTAGGGGTTTCAGTATCTGCAAAACAGCTCAAAGATATTGTTGTATGTATCCCTTGATGGGGAACCAAGACCCTGCCCCAGGGCTGCACTGTTGTTTCTCATGTTCCTCCATTGTCTCCCATCCCCTCCCTTTCCTAATTAACAACTGCTTGAGGGAAGGTTATGGAGGCCGAATGAAGCCTATTTCCTGTAATCAAAGAAATGGGGGACACAGGAAGGCTGTTGTGCCCAGGAGCCCCACAGGGTCCTGCTCAGTATCAAGATGTTGGTCAAAGAGTACAAACTTCCAGTCATAGGATAACTCAGTTCTGGGACTCCAATGCAGTGCATTGTGACTATGGTTAACAATACTGTATTATATACTTGAAAGTTAGTAAGAAAGTAGATCTTAAACTTTTCACCACAAAAAGAAATGGTGATTATGAGATATGATGCAGGTGATAGGTAACATTATGGTGGTGATCATGCTGCAATATATAAGTGTATCAATCAACACTTTTACACCTTAAACTTATGCAATATGACATTTCAATTATATCTCAGTAAAGCTGGGATAAAAAACTTATATATGTACACAAAAATCCCCGCATATGAATGTTTAGAGCAGCTTTATTTATAATCTTCAAGAAATGAAGCAACAATTATGTCTTTCCACAGATGAATGAATCAACAAACTATGGTATATCCACAAAATGGGATATTATTCAGTGATAAAGAGAAATAAACCATCAATCTGTGAAAAGACATGTGTGAGCATTAAATGCATATTTCTAAGTGAGAGAATTCAGTCTGAAAAGTCTAAGTACTCTGTAATTTCAATTATATGAAATTCTGGAGAAGGCAAAACTAAAAAGACAGTAAAAAAAATCAGTGGGTGCTAGGGAGATTGTTGTGAGGAGGAGGTGCAGTGTTGAATAGGTGAGGCATAGAGAATTTTCTAGGGAGGTGAGACTTCTGTGTGTTATGGAAATGCTGGATGTATGACGCTATGCATTAGTCAAAATCCATAATGCTTTACAACATAGAATTTTACATCATTAAAGAGTGAAGCTTATTGCCTGCCATATCAGTAAACAAAAGATGTCACAGTCATCAGCGATTGCAGCCACTGCTGGTGAGCTGGTGAGCCTGAGCGAACTCAGGGAGGAAAAGAATACCTGCCATCTAGCAGCCATCAGACTGCAGCCACTCCTGACAGTGAGCCTTGAGGAAACTCAGGACATGAAAACATGGGATGCTGGACCCGGATAGCTGAGGTGCATATCAAAGGAATGATTTCAGTGAGCCCAGACGCTTGCATCTTCCCATACATAGACAAGCGCTAAATTCCTTAACTTGAGATATCTGGTTTTCTTTAAGTAACAATAATCTTTGGGGGAATTCCCTGGTGGTCCAGTGGTTGGGACATCAAGCTTCCACTGCATTGGGTGTGGGTTCAATCCCTGGTCGGGGAACGAAGATCCCACAAGCTGCGCACGTGGCCTAAAAATAAATAAATAAATAAATAATTTTTTAAAAACCCAACAATAATCTTTTGACATTCAGACTACCAGCCCTTTGTTACAAAACTCCTATACATCCTGGCTCCCCCCTTGACCCCTCAGAGCAGTTTTCTCAGGGTTGCTTGAGATGCTGCCTCCTGGGCTTGAAGTCCTAAAATTTTCCACCGAATAAAACATAGCTTTCAACTGAAAAAAAAAAAAGAGTGAACCTTAATGTATGTAAATTTTTTAGAAATTCGTGCAGAAGGTCACGGGGTCTCAGGATGGAATACGGAATCTGACAAAACAACCTAACTGCATTACAAATATATGGCACATCTCACTAAAGGAGGTGAGGGGAAAAGGTGCTGACCTAGGTAACTGGAGATAGTGTCTGTAAGATTAAAGGCAAAGGAGACTGTACATAAGCACTCATGTCCAGTTGATAAAGATGTTCCCTTGAGAGTACAGATGAACAATTCTGATGCTGCCATACATCTGTATTTGAATTCAACAATTAAAATGATGGCAGATGGTAAGAGCCAGGTTACTCACTGACGAAGTGAAGGTTACATATAAATAAGCAAAGGTAAGAGTCTAGAATGATCCATGTGGGAATGGACTAGAGTTAAAGGCATCACTATGAACACATCTAGTGCAATATATGCAGATGGTTACAGATATGTGTATTTGTAACACAGGTTAGCCTGCACACATAGACTCCCTTGTTCTGTAAGCTGAGAGGGGCTAGAAGCAATAGTGCCCAATAGCAACACCCTGTTATCAAAGCAGAGAAAGCATAAAGCCAGGTTCAGACTCCCTTAGCCTGTCTGTAGTTATTACATAACCATTTAATTAGTAAATGAAACCTCTGTTATGTCATGAATTGGACCTACAGTTGTCTGCTGGCGTCACAGAGATTCACTGCTTCCTTCATAGATATTAATATCTATTAATATTAATAGATAGATATTAGATATTAAAGCTTTTAGCTATATTTGGGGCATAGTTTTACTACTAATTTATTATCAGTTATAACATTACTTTTACCTGTGTCTGTTTATGTGTGCCCTGTTTATGGTATAGAAGGCTGCTAGAGGCTGACAATTAGAATGTCTGTCTAATTCAGTTAGTTTTAAAATTGTGGTAGTGATTCTAGGGTTCAAGATTTGATCCCTTCATGAGGTATCAGTTGTGTGTGCGTGTGTGTGTGTTTCGTTGCCACAGGAAGCATCCTTGCCCCAGCCACCAGCTGAAATGGTGGTGGTTCACCATAGATATTAATATTAATATCTAATAATATTCTAAGTTTGTAAGGGAGGTATTCTATAGTTTTCTTAAAAACGACAGTGGAGTTCTTACCCTCTTTTCATGTAAACTGTCAGCCTCTAGCAGCCTTCTATACCATAAACAGGGCACACATAAACAGACACAGGTAAAAGTAATGTTATAACTGATAATAAATTAGTAGTAAAACTATGCCCCAAATATAGCTAAAAGCTTTATAGGCATCTTTTCATTATTTCATTGAACACACACCACAATACATTGAGGTAACTACTGCTACTATCTCTGTTTCCCTGTTGGAGTAGCTAAGGATAAGTGAAATTTAATAACTTACCCAAGGTTAAACAGTAAGTAAATGAAGGAGCTGGGATATAACTTGCATAATTTGACTTCTGAGCACATACTCTTAACTAGCAGGGAAATTGCTTTGTAAAGGGAAGGCCCTATTAAACCATCCTTGCTCATTGTAGGAAGGACGCTATACCACTGACAGCACCATCTGCTGTAGAGGACCCACATTTAGAAAGAAGAGAGACTTTTAAACAATCAACATAGTCTTTGAAGCGTGAGATTTGATTGCCCATCATTTACAACATAAGTGCTTTAATGGCACGAAATAATTTGGATCATGTGGGGTTTTATTCCCCCCCACAATTTAGAATATAAAGCACATGTCTAAGAAGGCAGCGTTGCTAGAAGGCCAGAAGAAATGTTAGCGCTGGATAATGGAAATGAATCAATTGACTCCTATATGTCTCCATAAGCAGACACAATGTGAATAATAATAAAAGCTTCAGTGTAGTAAGTGCCTACTGTGTGCTAGACATTGTTCTAAGCTCTTAATGTATTATCTCATTTAATCCTCACACCAGCACTCTAAAGCAAATATCATTATTTACAAAGGAAGAAACTAGTACACAGAGGGAGTAATTTATACTCCTAAGATCACACAGCTAGAAAACAGTAAAGTCAGGATATCCAATCACAAAATATATGCTATTAATAATAATGCCGTACAGTCTCCCTATATGCAGCTCACATCAAATGAAGATTAGAGAATGACAGCTTTCAAGAGGACAGATTTGGGTTTTTCAGAGACATCAGTGCTCTGTATTTGCTTGTAGATAACTGGTTTTTTTCCCCATCACCCTAAATAAGATCTTTGCACTAGGCATTCTGCTAACATAGTTAAGAAAAACTAATTAGATACTCAGACAGAGTGAGATCCTTGCAAACCTCAGAAATAGAACATATGTTCCAGAATGTCTGTCTCATTCAGTTAGTTTTAAAATTGTGGTAGTGATTCTAGGGTTCAAGATTTGATCCCTTCATGAGGTATCAGTTGTGTGTGCGTGTGTGTGTGTTTCGTTGCCACAGGAAGCATCCTTGCCCCAGCCACCAGCTGAAATGGTGGTGGTTCACCATTTACTGAAATGGTCTATTATCACAGGGATCAGTGGGTCAGTATCATGACAAAAATGGGCAGAGTTCCTCTAGACAGATAATGGGTTGGTGGTGATCTTTTTATTTACAAAAAGCTGCTTATAGGGCTTCTCTGGTGGCACAGTGGTTAAGAATCCACCTGCCAATGCAGGGGACATGGGTTCGAGCCCTGGTCCGGGAAGATCCCCCATGCCGTGGAGCAACTAAGCCCGTGAGCCACAACTACTGAGCCTGCGCTCTAGGGCCTGTGAGCCACAACTACTGAGCCCACGAGCCACAACTACTGAGCCCACGTGCCATAACTACTGAAGTCCGTGCACCTAGAGCCCATGCTCCACAACAAGAGAAGCCACTGTAATGAGAAGCCCGCACACCACAACGAAGAGTAGCCCCCTCTCGCCACAACTAGAGAAAGCCCGCATGCAGCAACGAAGACCCAATGCAGCCAAAACCAAAAATAAATAAGTAAATAAATTTTTTAAAAAAAGCTGCTTATATTTCTAGCAAGAAACTACATCTCCTTGTGTAATAACCTAACAGATTTCTTAACAGAGGCAAAATAATGACTCACATCGTGTGCCCCTTTCTTGGCCCCAGGGCAACCCAAGGAGAGCCATGGTAATCTATTTTGGGGCAGTACTTGGCTGTGACAATGGACTCACTGATCTCTATCGGCCACAAACACATCTTAACTGGGATAAAACTGAGACTCTTAGATGCTAGGTGACTCGTCAAGCTCATTTATCTAGTACGTGGATGAATCAGTTCTTGAATTCATCTTGAATTTTGCCTACTAAAAATTTGAAATCTAGTACTTCCTCAAGGCTAACTTTCTGCTCTAGTTCACTAAAGTACAAAATAAGTTATTCATTCGTGCTTCTCGTGTGGGATCAGGATAGGCACAATTTACTCAGGCTGCACCTTCCCTGACACCTATGATTTTCCTAGTGGAGCCAAAAGGGAATTTGGGGAAACTACTGATCAGAAGCACTAAACATTTTATAACCACAGCACTTTACATTGATTCCACCTCTGATTAAGAAGTGTTTCAAAATATATTGTTTACACACGTGGACTGTTGTGAGTGAAAACTGTAAAGTAAACATTACTTACATTAATCAAAACATATACAACAGAGAGTATTCACCAGAGAGTTCACCTTTGCAAGCTGCCTGAGACATTGGCAGAGAAGGACGTTATCTAAAAATACTAAACATTTTTAAGTCTGTGGCTGAAATAACACCCAGGGAGAAAATTATCTGAAATATTAGGGAAATACCATGTATTAAGACAGAGGAGTCCAGGGAATACAGAAGATGGCTGGAATGGCCCTAAAGAAAGATGGAAAGAACAAGACACACCAATTAAGGATTTAACAGCTGAGACTGACCTCATATATTCATAGCTATTATTTCAACAGCTTATCTAATCCCAGTTGGGAAGAAGAAAAAGAGCAAGTAACTTCCAAAGTGAAGACCTCCATAGGCTGATTCCATCCTGGAATTCCATGAGGAACACCTCTGCTTGTTAACTCATCAGTGCAGGAGCCCCAGAGGGCTGCTCATGGTTGTACCATCCATGGGGGTGCCGGTCCTCAGAGCCGAGTTTCAGAAGAGACTGTGGAATGTCTTTTCCCTGTGCTTCTTCATATGCTGTTTCTGTGGTTTGTCTCCAGGTAAATAAAGTTATGCAGGCACAATCAATTTTTTTAAAAGCCTGATTCTCAGCACAGTCTGGAGAGGGAAGGAGAAAATCTGGAACGGAGAGTGAGAGAGTTCCAGAGCACAGGTGATGTTTTGTTTCTTGATCCGAGTGCTGAATACATACGTGTTCAGGTTGTAAAAAAAAATCATGGAGCTGTACGTTTGTGGTAAGAATACTTTTCTGAATATATATATATTTCAGTAAAATGCAAAATAAAAAGAAAGAAAGCCTGGCTGTGTTTTGCCAGCCATGTACATGATGTAGCCTTAGGGCAAAAATATCTAATACAAAACCTTTGAATTAGGACTTTTAGATTCAGACCCAACACAGGCATTTCAAATGCCTGCAGCAGTATGCTTAGGTTCATTTCCCTCAATAGTCTGAGGTTTGTGAACCATGTAGTCTAGCCTGGCTCTTCTTCCCCTAAAGTTGTTTTATTTCAGAGAAGAAGGATAAAGTTACCCAAGAACTTAAGCCATGTTGGGCAGCTTACAACCATCAATACATCTAACCAGCCCTCCTCTTCCTTCTCTGTACAGCCAAGTGACTTATGATGAGAGAATATAGTTACGTTAGCTAACATTAATACTAACTTCATAAGTTAGAGGTGTCACAGAAAAACATATTTTTCTTAATAATACCATATTTTTTCTATAAAATGAGCTTTGTGTGTCTAGGTGTGGGAGGCAAGTGTGCTGATTGGGCAGGACCACTTTAAGGTTAATCTGTCATAATAGGCTTTCCAGATGATCTGTTCCAGAAAATAATAAAATATCATTTATTTCTACTAAACAAACTATACATTTTGAGTACACAGATTCATACACACACACACACACACACACACACACACACTTTTCTATCCATGTGCATTTCCCTAAAGCTTTTTGAAAACTGTTGAAAATTTAATCACTGAACCAGTTAGGTATAGCGGAAGTTAACTAACAAATCTTATTCCCTAAACTGAACTTATGTCATCAATGATTCTTCTATAGTAAAGCAGTCAAATGAAGTATGGCTCCTTACTTTGTAGGAGTTAAAAAAAAAATGAAAATGAGAGATTTAGAAGTTGAGGGAAGAGAGGAAATTAAGTCAAACAAAAGCCATCTTCTCCAAAGTTACACATTGGGGATATACTGCAGCAGGAATAGGATCTAAGTATTAGAATGTTTTGGGGTTGTGGTGATGTCTTAGTCCATATGAGCTACTATAACAGAATACCACAGACTAGGTGGCCTAAACAACAAACATACATTTCTCATAGTTCTGGAGGCTGTGAAGTCTAAGATCAAGGCTCTGGCAGATCTGGTGTCAAGTGAGGGCCTGATTCCTGTCTTGTAGAGGGAAGACTGTCTTCTCACTCTGTCCTCATGTGGTGGAAGGAGCAAGAAAACTGTCTTTTAGAAGGGTACCAATGCCATTCATGAGTTCTCTACCCTCATGGTCTAACTGTCTCCCAAAGGCCCCACCTCCAAATACCATCACACTGGGGACTAGGTTTCAACACATAAATTTGTGGGGGGAAATGCAAGCAAGTCCATGACAGGTGATAATATGGGAAGAGGACCAAAGGTGTCTTTGCTGCCAAATAAGGGGTCTCATGTACTCCACGGGTGTGTGTGTGTGTGTGTGTGTGTGTGTGTGTGTGTGTGTGAGAGAGAGAGAGACACCCAGCTCTGAATCTCACAAAAGAAACAATGGAACTGGCTTAACAGCAGGCCTCAGGTCTCAGGCCCCTGAGATGTTCCTAGGGCACCATGCTTGCCCACTGGGCAGTGCATGAGGACTGCAGTCTAGTGGCGTTTCCTACCACACAGCGTGACTAGTGTGAACCAGGTTGAGGAAAAGAACTGGTTCCAAGGACAACAACGGAGTCAAAGACTGAAACTTTGAGCTCAAATAACCAGGATTCAAACTCTGGTCCCATCACAATGTAGTGCTAAAAATGATAGCGAACCACTCTGAGTCTCATTCTCCCATCTATAAAAGCTTCCTCGTAAGTCTGTTAAGGAGCACAGGATGTAGTAATGTAAGGTAGCACCTAGCGTCCTACCTGGGGTATAAGGGCCCAGGACATGGCAGCTATTATTGTCAAGAAACAAAGGCTCAGAGACTCCCTGGGGTTATAGCCAACAGCCCCTCCAAATGGTGACCCAGTTAAGTGGGCACTAGACACTCAAACTGTAGATTTGACTGCCAGGTTCCATTTAGCTTTTCAGAATTGAGCATTAAAGACTCTGCCCACTCTTTCACCCTCTTCAACTCCTCTTTACCTGAATAAGCCATGCTCACTAGCTGTCCTCCCTCCAAGGGCACAGAACTTCCTTTCATCAGCTGAATGTTTCCATTCCTTTTCAGATGATCTTTCCCTTCCTGAGCCTCTCTCTTCAAACAGCAGCATTCCATTTACCTGAGCTAAAAATGTAGAGAAAATTGTTTTTATGGTGGAAAGAAATAAAACCATATATGCATATTATTAATATTAAAGTAACCATGTACACCATACACACTAGGCTGAGATGGTCATGGATTGAATTACGCCACCTCCACAAAAAGAAACATATGTCAGGGGTCCTAACCCCCAATACCTTAGAAGTGACCTTATTTGGAGACAGGGCCTTTACAGAATGTAATCAAGTTCAAATGAGGTCATTAAGTTTGGTACTAACCAAATATGATTGGTATCCTTATAAAAAAGGGAATATCTGGACACAGAGTCAGGCATGCACACAAGGAGATTGCCAAGTGAAGATGAAGGCAGAAATCAGTTGTGATACCTCTCCCAGCAAAGGAATGACAATGATGGCTAGCAAACCACCAGAAGCTAAGAGAGAGGCACGGAAAAGATTCTCCCTCACAGCCCTCAGCAGGAACAACACTGCCTGCACCTTGATTTCAGACTTCTAGCCTTCTTGTTACTGATCTTAGAGGATAAGTTTTCAGGTTTTCAGCATTGACTACGATGTTAGATGTGGATTTGTGGTATATGGGCTTTATTATATTTAGATATATTCCTCTATTCCTAATTTTTGATTTTTGCTCATAAAAAGATGTTGAATTTTATCTTATGCTTTTTCTGTATCTATTAAGATGATTGTGATTTTGTCTTTCATTCTGTTAATGTGGTGTAACACATTGATTTGTGTATGTTGAACTATGCTTGCATCCCAGGAATAAATCCAATTTGATTATGGAGTATAATGCTTTTAATTGCTTTGAATTCAGTTTGCTAGTGTTTTGTTGAGAATTTTCTTAATCTATGTTCATCAGGGATATTCTTTTCTTGTGATGTTTTTGCCTGGCTTTGGTAGCAGGACAATGCTGGCTTCATAAAATGAGTTTGGGAGTATTCCTTTCTCTTCAATTTTTTGAGAAGAGAAGGATTGGTATTGATTCTTATTTAAATGTTTGATAGAATTCATCAGTAAAGCCATTAGGTCCTGGGATTTTCTTTGTTGAGGGTTTTTGACTATTGATTTCGTTCCCTTACTCATTATTGGTCTGTTCAGAGTTTATATTTCTTCATGATTTATTCCTGATTGGTTGTAGGTTTCTAGGAATTTATCCATTTCTTCTATGTTATCCCATTTCTGAGCATATGGTTATTCATAGTAGTCTCTTATAATCCTTTGTATTGTGTGTTATTAGCAATAATTTCACCTCTTTTATTTCTGATTTTCCTTATTTGATTATTCTCTCACTTTTTTTGTTAGTCCAGCTAAAGTTTTGCCAATTTTGTTTATCTTTTAAAAAAACAGGTCTTAGTCTTATTGATCTTTTCTATGGGTTTTCTGGCCTCTAATTTATTTCTGCTCTGATCTTTCTTATTTTCTTTTCTATGCACTTTTGGGCTTAGGTTATTCTTAGTTTTTTAGTTCCTTGAGGTGTAAAGTTGTTTATTTGAGATATATTTTCTTAATGTAGTCATTTATTGCTCCAAACTTCCCTCTTTGAACTACCTTTTCTACATCTCATAAGTTTTGGTATGCTATGCTTTCATTTTCTTTTTTTTTTTAATGGTATTTTTAATTTCCCTTTTGATTTCTTCTTTGACCCATTGGTTTTTCAGGAATGTTTTGTTTAATTCCATATATTTTGTAATTTTCCAGTATTCCTCCGTTATTAATTTCTAGTTTCATACAACTGTGGTAAATAAGATACTTGGCATTATTTCAATCTTCTTTATACAGGGAATTTTCTCTCCCTTGCTGCTTTTAAAAATCTTTCTTTGCCTTTGATTTTAGACAACTTTTAATAATGTGCCTTGAAGAAGTTTTGGGGAGGGGACTCAATCTTTTTGGGGACGTCCGAGCTTTAAAAACTTAAATTTATTTATTTATATTTATTTTTGACTGCATTGGGTCTTTGCTGCTTCTCGCGAGCTTTCTTCAGTTGTGGTGAGCAGGGGCTACTCTTTTTTCTGTGTGTGGGCTTCTCATTGTGGTGGTTTCTTGTTGCGGAGCACGGGCTCTAGGCGCGTGGGCTTCAGTAGTTGTGATGTGCCGGCTTTGGTAGTTGTGGCTCAGGGGCTCTAGAGCACAGGTTCAGTAGTTGTGGCACACAGGCTTAGTTGCTCCGCAGCATGTGGGATCTTCCCGGACCAGGGCTCAAACCTGTATCCCCTGCATTGGCAGGTGGATTCTTAACCTCTGCACCACCAGAGAAGCCCCTGTTATTTCTTTAAATAGGCTTTCTTCCCCTTTCTCCTTTTCTTTTTTTGGGACTCTAATAATGCATAGATTGTGTCCTTGATGGCATCCCATAATTCATGTAGGTTTTCACTCTTTTTTATTTATCTTTCTTTGTTTTTCCTCTGACTTGATAATTTCATATGCTTTGTCTTCAGCTTCATAGATTCTTTCTTCTGACTGATCAAATCTGCTATTGCTACTCTCTATCGTATTTTTAAATTTTATTCATTGAATTTTTCAGCTTCAGCTTCTGTTTATTTTTCTATGACTCCTATGTCTCTATTAAACTTCTTGTTCATGTATTGTTTTCCCATTATTGTTTAATTGTTTTTCTGTCATTTCTCATATCTCAATGAGCTTCCTTAGGAAAACTCTTGAATTTTTATCAGGCAAATCATCAATCTATTTCTTTGGGGTCGATTGCTGAAAAAGTTTTGTGTTCTCTTGCTGGTGTTATGTTTCTTTGGTTGTTCATGTACTTTGAAGTCTTGTGTTGTTGTCTTCGTATTTGAAGAATCAGTTGCCTCCTTCAGTCTTTATTGACTGTCTTTGATAACGAAATGCCTTCTTTTAACGATGGTAGGAAATCTGAGGCTTTCTTGATCCTTTTCAAAGGATACACCAGCTCCACATGTCTTTTTTACTGTTGGTAGGATACTTGAAATTTTTTGAAGTTTGAATATGAAGACTACTGTTTTTCAACAAACTTGGGAATTTTTAGGTACTATTTTTTCAAGTACTTTTTCTGTGTCTTTCTCCTCTCTTCCTGGGACTTCCACCGTGTCTGTGCTGGTATACTTGATGATGTTCAATAGGGCTCTGAGTTTCTGTTTTGTTTTCTTCATTAATTTTCTTTTTGCTATTCATACTGGATAGCTTTTATTAACCTATCTTTATATTTGCAGATTCTTTATTTTGCTAGCTAAAATCTGCTGTTGTGCCCCTCTAATTATTACCATTTTATTTTTTGTCATTTTCAACTCTTCCTTGTTTATTATAACTTCTACCTCTGTATTGATATTTTCTCTTTGTGAGACGTCACTGACAAACTTTAATTCTTCTTTTAATTATTTGAACATATAATAGTTGATCCAAAGTTTTGTCCTCTAAGTACAAAATCTCTTTGGGTACATTTTATGTTGTCTGCATTTTTTGGGGTACATTTTATGTTGGCTGCATTTTTTTCCATGTTTATGTAGTATATTTTCCTGTTTCTCTGAATGTCTTGTAATTTTTTAATTGAAAACTTGAAATCTTAGACAATATATTGAAACAACTCTCAATTCAGAACTCTCCACCTTCAAAATTTGTTGTTAATAGCTTTTTTGGTTGTCATATTTCTTATTGCTGCTTATTTGTTTAGCACTTTCTTGGACTAATTCTGTAGATTTTGTATTCCCTTTAGTGTTTGTCCACTGAGTTATGTGCTAATGTTTTTCTTCTTTTATTTCTTGTTTTTATTTTTCAGGCTGTCTTCCTATGAGTCATACTTTGCTCAGTAAAATTTAGTGACTAAATAATCAGTGTTCATAAGATGTCCCTAAAGGGAAATCTGTTCTGTCTTTTGTCCAAGAAAACCTATGTAAAAAGGCGTGGCTTCAGCCAGAAGTTGGCTTTCACTTAGTCTTAGCTCTTGCTTTTTTCTTGCACTGCCCCTCAAGGTAAGCTAGACATGAGTGACTATCGTTTTCTCTTTTCCCAGGACTTTCCTGAGCTTGCACACAGCCTTGGGCAGACTGCTAGGTCCCCAAGAATTTGTTGTAGCTTTTTGTTTTTTTGCTCATCATAACAATTCATATTTATTTATTTACATCTTTATTGGAGTGTAATTGCTCTACAATGTTGTGTTAGTTTCTGCTGTACAACAAAGTGAATCAGCTATATATATATATATGTATATCCTCATATCCCCTCCCTCTTAAACCTCCCTCCCACCCTCCCTATCTCACCCATCTAGGTCATCACAAAGCATCAAGCTGATCTCCCTGTGCTACGCCGCAGCTTCCCACTAGCCATCCATTTGACATTTGGTAGTGTATATATGTTGGTGCTGCTCTCTCACTTCATCCCAGCTTCCCCGTTCCCCACCCCCCCCATGTCCTTAAGTAGTTGTAGCTTTTAAAATGCTCCATTGTTTGCCTAGTTCTCCAGGACCCTCTTTGAATTCCAAGGCTGACTCTATTTTGTCCTAACTGAATGGCAACTATCTTAGGTAATTTAAATATTGCCAGTTGTTTACCATTGCTTCAGTGATGCCCTGGGGTAAGTCTCCCTTACCCTACCCAAGCTGTGCTCTTAGTCAAATAAAATAGCCAACACACTCTGATTTCCAAGGGAGTACCAAGTTTGGACAACAAATGGACTGTTCTCTGGGGGATTGTGCTTTTAATAAAGGTCAAAAAGTATTCACATTTCTCCATTCTCTACAATGATGCTGGATTTTGGTTACCACACCATTGAGCTGGGAAAAGAAGGAAATGGGATATTTCCAAGTTAAAACTTCACAGATCCCACTGTTTTATCAAACCTTAGCAGTTTATCTTGGGTGATTTTCAGTTCTTGCAGTGGCTTTTGATATTGACTAGAGTTCTGAAATGATCGATTTTAGTTGTTTTGCCTATATTGCCATTGTTACAGAGGGAAAACAACTCATCACTGGAAAACCAAATTCCTCACCGCTCCAGAAATTGATCTTGGTATCTCTTTTACATCTATGTAGTAAAGTAAAGAATTCAGTACCTCAATGAGTGGAAATTCAGTCCACCCTGAAAAAAATATTTTAAAAGTCAGAAAATGAAAAATAAAGAAAACAGAAGTCTTCATGAATTGTGGATATACAAGCAAAGTTGTCTGACTGAGTGGCTACTCATCTTTAGTATTGTGGTTGCCATTTTCTTAGAACTGAAGATGCCTCTATGGAGCTCTTATAATTTAACTGGCCTAATTAGGTTTTCAAAATGTGAAATGTTCTATGAGGTCTGCAAGAACCATTATTTCAATCAAGTGTACTCCCATCAATTTGTATGCCTGAATATAAAACATCCTCAGATAGAGAATCTGTTCTAAAACAACACTTTAAGGTGCTATGTAAAATTTATATTTAGTATTTTTCCTAAAGAGTTATGCTTCATGTAAGAAGATATAATCCTTCTTAGAAAATAGTATCTGAAAGCCTCTATATAACAGAGAATTTGTAAATATAGAAAATTACAGGGTTTTTTCCAGTATGTTGCTTAGAAAAGTATTGCATTTAAGTTATAATTTTCCTCTCAGAGCATCAATTTTCTCATCTGTAAGATGAGTTTTACAGTACCGATACACTTTATAGGACTGTTTATTTGATTAAACATTACCATGTACATCAAATACTTCCCAGGTGTTTACTTTAACTCCTGCTGCTATGCACCCTTCCCATTACCCACTGGGTAACTGCATATGTAGCTCTAACTATCTCTTTAAGAGTCACTGTGACAAAGGACAAGAATTTTGCAGCCAAACACAGTTAAGTTTGATCAAAGAAAAATCCCCTCATGTTTCAAGCAGAATAGGGGAAAAGTAACCATTTTGGAATATGCCTAGAGCATTCTTAGAGGACTAAGACAAATGACTTTACCAAAGATTCATTTGACCTGGTGAAAGTACAGTTAGAAAACTCCTGTCTCCTTTATCCTTCCATTCTCACCAAAGGAGAGAAAAAAAAAAAAAAAAAAAGTCCAAGAAAAGCTTCTGAAGGTCACAGACCAGGGAATCAGACCTAATTAAAAAATTGAGATTTAATCATAGCAGCATAGAACATTTCCCCTCTCCAACACCTTAGCAACACATAACAGGGCCCCAGCATATAAGAGAAGATTATAACTCAGAGAGATGAAACACGTAACTCTATTTAAGGAGTTATTAAGGCATCTCAAAGTCAACAGGGTAGGATTAAAAGGAAACTGGAGAAAATTGAAGCCTCTAGTACCTAAAGCTCCAGGAAACATTAAACACAGTCTAATTCCTAGCCAAATTAATATGACATCTCACACTAAAATTCTAAATACCTTACTTCCTATTACTTGATAGATTATGTCCATCTTGCTACAAAAAATTACAAAAAGGAATGGAAAAGGCAAGAAAAAAATAGTCTCAAGAGAATAAGCAAACATCAGGACCAGACACATAAAATACAAGAGGTTGGAATTATCAGATAGAAAACTTAAAATAAGTATGATTAATAATCTAATGACTCTAATGGCAAATGGAGCAATATGCAGGAACAGATGAGTAATGTAGGGATGATGGAAACTCTAAGAAGTATCAAAATGAAATGCTAGAAATCAAAAACACTGTAACAGAAATGACAAATACCTTTGATAGACTCATGAAGAGACTGGCCAAGGAAATAATTAGGGAGCTTGAAGGTATGTTAACAGAAATTTCCCAAACTAAAAAACAAAGTTGGAAAACAAACAAACAAGCAAAAGGTAATATCCAAGGATTACAGGGCAATTTAAAAGATGTCATATATGTGTAATGGGAACACCAAAAGGAGAAGAAAGAGAGAATTGATCAGAATAAATATTTGATGTTATAATGGCTGAAAATTGTCTAAAATTAATGCCAGACACCAAACCATGGGTGCAGGAAACTCAGAGAGCACCAAGCAGGATAAATATCAAAAAGTGTACACATAGACATATCATATTAAGATTGTAAGAGCCAAAGACAGAGAAAATTTTTCAAAGAAGTCAGGGTGGAGGGATATCCTACCTTTACAGGAAGGAAGGTCAAATTTTCATTGGCCTTCTTTTCAGAAACCATACTAAAAAAAGTATGTAGAGTGAAAAGTTTAAAGTATTAAAAAAATCCCTACCAACCTAGAACTCTGTCTAGAGTGAAAATTTCCTTCAAAAGGGAAGGGGTGAATATAGGAAAAGAATTTGGATTTGCAGAATGAAAGAAAGAGTGAGCGAGTGCATTAGAGAAAAATAAAGTTAGAAGAAAATCTTCCATTTTACTTATTATTATTGATATAATAAATGTATCAAATTAATAATAACAACAATGTATCAGGTGATTATCGCATGTAGCTCAGTTAAATGAATGACAACAATGTAATAAGAGATGAGAAGGAAGAATAGGAATACTCTCTTACAAGGTACTGGCACTACACATGAAGTGGTACAGTGTTATTAGAAAATGGACTTCGATTAGTAGTTAATATATATTGCAAACTCTAAGGAAACCTAGATTTAAATTTAAAAAATAGTGAATTAATATGCTAGAGAGGAGAGGAAATGGAGTCATATAAAATGTTCAAATAAAACAAGGAAAGTCAGAAAAAGAGAAGTTAAAAAAGAAACGAAGAACAAGTGCAACAAATAGGAAATAGTAGGAAATATGGCAGATATTTACCCAACTATATCAATAATCACTTTAAATGTAAATGGTCTAAATATACCAATGAAAAAACAAAGACAGAGTTCATAAAAGTAGCAAGACTAATTATAAGTTGTTTTCTAGAAACTCACTTTAAATACAAGGAAAAAAAAGGTCAGTTGTTGCCAGTTGTTCCGGTGGAGGAGGGATAAGTAGATAAAGCACAGGGGATTTTTCAGATGGTGAACTATTCTGTATGATATTGTAATAGTGAATGCACTTGTCAAAACCTATAGAACCTTACTTCCCAAAGAGCAAATGGTAATATAAAATATGGCTTTTTGTTAATAATAATATATTAATATTGATTCATTAATTGTAATTGATGTACCTACATAATGCAAGATGTTAGTGATAGGAAAGTGTGAGTGTGTGTGTGATAGGACCTCTGTAGTGTGTACTCAATTTTTATGTAAATAGAAAATTTTCTAAATATAAAGTCTATTAATTTAAAAATTCTGTTTCTCATTAAAACTAATCAGCCAACAAAGAAAACAAACACACAAAGACTCTTAGCAAATTTCCATAATCTGACAAATTGTATCTGGAAAACAAAATAAGCAAACATTATATATAGTAGTAAATCATTTAAAGTCCCCTCTGCCCTTAATCTGAAAAACATTCAAGAATTCTGGCTATCATTATTTGTTAGGCTGTACCAGAGCCCTAGCCAGTGCACTAAGGCAAAAAAATGAAAAAACAAACCAACAAACAAAAATGATATAAGCATTGGGAAGGAAGAAACACTTGTTATTATTCATAGGCAATATGATTATGTGTGTAAAAAATTTCAAAACATCTATAAATAAGTTATTAGAAATAATGAGTGATTATAGCATGGCTACTGGAATTACAATATCAAAATACAAAATCAATATATAAAACTTTTAGAAATAATTTTTTAAAAGATAGAAAACCACATTAAAAATAAACTAGGCAAAAGTGTGAGCAGACACCTTACCAATGAGAAACATAAATGGCCTATTTGAAAAAGTGCTTAACATCAAAAGGTTTTAAGGGGATACCTTACCCACCAGACTATCTAAAACAGAAAGGAAAAAGTTGGTGATAACAAATTTAGGCAAATATATTTAGCTATAGGAACAGTCCCACACTGCTGGTGGTAGAAGTATAAGTTGGAAATTTTAGAAAATATTTTGTAATGTGTATTAAAACTGCATTTAGATATACCCTATGATTCAGCCATTCTACTCTCAAATATACACCAAAAGAGAAATGCATACACATATTCTAAAAATATAGACAAAATTGTTTATAAAGATACTGTTCAAAAGAGTCCTAACTGGAATTGCCATGTACATTGACTACAGAATGAATAACTCATGATATATTCTTAACATAGAATAACATACAGAAGATGGTGCAGGAGTAGGTAGATGTGGAGTTCATCTCTTTTCCCGGATGCATCAGGAATACATCTATAGATGCAACAATTCTCACAGAACACCAGCTGAAAACTAGCAGAAGACCGTGGACACCAGAAAGTACTATAAAGATCCCTGCATAACTGGGTAGGATGGAAAAAAAGAAGGGAGAAGGAGGAGGAGAGGAAGCAGGATGGGACCGCTTGTAAGGAGGAGTGGGGGAGCTGAAGCAGAGGAGAGATTCCCAAATTTGGGGAAACCCCCTCTGTGACAAGGAAACCCCCTCTCTGATGAGGAAATCAATTGGGACAGAAGGGAAGCATTTGAGGCTGTTGGAAGAGGGTGAAGCAGCTAATCTGTGGCAGACAGGACAGAGTGAGAAATACACAGACTGTCTGTACTGTGGCCCTATGTGCCCCAGACTGGGATGTCTGTTCACAGGTGTGCAAGGGGGCTGGGAGCTTGTTTGTGGGGATTGGAGAACAGGCCCAGAGAGAGAACTACTGTTGGCTGTGGGGAGATGGACTGAGGGGATGGAAGGGAGGGAATCCACAGCAGGGAATGCCTATAGAGGAAGACCAGACTGCCATGGGAGCAGGGCGCTATTGCTGAGCCACAAGCAGGGGGAGGAGCTGCTGTTGTAACCTCTCTCTCCACACGTGCCGGCACCTGCCGACGACAATAAAAGAAGCCTGCTCTGCGCTGGCTATTGCACGCTGGCTGCTGAGCAATAAAATATGCTCCCTCAGGGGTGGCCCTCTCACGCCTGCTCCTGGGCGCCTGAAAAAGCCTGGCCAGGGCTGGCCTTCACACACCTTACACCGGGCACCAGAAAAGGCCCTCACTAGGGCCATATCTCTTGAACCTGTGGCTGCCCGCTTCCCTGCCCATTTGGCACCACTGGGGCTCCTGGGATCCAAGCAGACCACCTCTGCGCCCGGTCCTCACTGGGGCAGACCCAAGAGCTCCAAGGCAGCCTCAAGACCAGACTCCTGTGGGTGGACCACACGCAGAGGTGGGGATAAACCCAAAGCTGAACCCCAGGGACGGGGTGACTAAGGAAGAAGATCGAAAATCTTCCCATCAGCTCTACAAGCTGCAGATTAAATCCCCACAATCAGCTAGGTAGACCCTAAGTCTATGGAATATCTGAGTAGACAATGAGTGTTCCCACAAATGAAAACAGTCTAGCTCTGGCAGCTGTGGACTTTGGGGGCAAACACATGCAGGAAATGGGACAGATCAGAGTCTGAGTGGTCCCCAGGGCCCACAGCAGGTCCAGAGACCAGACCAGAGGCAGAGAAGGGCCTCTTGGGGAGGTGGAGGTGGGCTGTGGCTCATGGCGTGTGCAAGAACACTTACGGCAGAGACCCCAGGGGAACATAATTATGACTATTAATTTCTATAATAATTTCTATTAATATGAATATTAATTATGTTCTGATTCATTCTGTTGTTGGTTTTAGCTTTTTTTTTGTTTGGTCCCCTTCTATTTTTTGTTTGTTTGTTTGGCGGTGTTGTTTTAGATTTTTTTTTATCTCTTGGGATCTCCGTGTTTTAGAACATATTTTTTATTTTTTTATGCATTTCCGTTTTTACCTTACTTTTCTGTGGTTCTATATTCTTTTCCCATACTTTTTCTTCTTCTTTTTCTTTAATATATTTTTCTTTCTATTCTTTTTTATATATTTCCATTTCTATTTTGCTTTTCTGTTGTCCTGTGTTTTTTCCCTTTTTATTTTATTTTATTATTATTATTTTTTTAATCACTTTTATCAGTTTGTTCTGCTTCTTGCTTTACTCTTCAGTTAGCACACTGCTTTGGTTTTGTCTTTAGGTTACGTGTTTCTGTTAGTTTTAACCCTAATTGTTTGATTTCGTTTTTGAGTTCTTCTATTTGTCCGGTTGTTCTCTTGCTTTTTGTTTTATTTGGCTCTGTTTTTGTTTCTTTTACGTGTGTGTGTTTCCTTGTCTCTGTTTTTGTTTGATTGATTTTGTTTTTACCATTTCTCTGGGGTTTTGTTTGTCTTTTTTCTTTAATATATTTCCTACTTTATTATTTATCGTTTATATTTCTGTTTCTACTTTGCCTTTCTGTTGTTCTGTCTTCTTTCCCCTTTCTATTTATCTTTTTTATCATTTTTGTCAGTTTGTTTCGTTTCTTTGCTTCATTCTTCAGTTCACACTCTGCTTTGGTTTTGTTTTTTGGTTTTGGTTTTTGTCAGCTTTCTTCTTCATTGTTTGATTTCATTCATGGTTTCTTTTGTCTGGTTGTTCTCTTGCTTTTTGATTTATTTGGTTCTGTTTTTGTTTTGTGTGTGTGTGTGTGCATGTTTCCTTGTTCCTGTTTCTGTTTGTTTGATTTTACTTTTTACCATCTGTCTGGGGTTTTGTTAGTCTTTTTTTTTTTTTTTTTTTAATCACCTTTATTGCTGGGACGAGCAACTTGTGGGGTCTTGGTCCTTCAATGAGAAGTTGGGCCTGAGGCACTGGGGTGGGAGCGTCCCAGAGCACCAAGGAGCACTGATGGGAGCACCAAGTCCAGAATGCTGGACCACTAGAGAATTCCTGGCGACAGGGAAGATTAATCACCGAGTGCTCACATGAAGGCCTCTCTCTGAATCCAAGACCCGGTTCCACCCAACTGCCAGCAGCTCCCAGTGCTGGACGCCTCCAACTGTCTCCCACATGGTATAACACTGATCGTTCTCAACTAATGTCTCAACTTGATCGCTGTCAACTTCAACTGGTCTACCCAAAAGTGAAGCATCGTCCATTGAGAAATCTCCAGCAGGAAACTTCGCAAAACACTTTTGTCATGTTCGATCAGTCACAGCACCTTCTCTATACGCTGCACAAATAGTTTTTGGTGTTTCAGTTGCATGTTTACCTTTCTTGAAATAATAAAGCATAATATGCTGAAAATGTTGCTTTTTTCTTCCATTTTCAATATTAAATGGCTACACAAAAATTCACGAATTTTGAAAAGTCTCTTTTTAAATGCGCGCTGACATGACAGCTGTCAAAATACAATCTAACAAAATTGTTTCGAATGAAGTTAAAGACAACTAAGTGCTACTAGAACCATCCTACAGAAAAAAAAAAAAACGAACATTTTGGCCAACCTAATAAGACATCCTTTCATAGATTTGAAAACAGCTGTCCTGGTATCTTACAGTATTGTTTCTTCTGACATAACATTCAATATTGCTCAATCTATAATTGAGCCATTAATGTTCTAATTTATACAACCATAAAGCAAACAGGATATGGAATGAAAGTCCCAATTCTTATATTCAAGGACATCATAACTCAGGGGAGAGTCAGATGCCAAAACTGAACACTATAATATTCTGTGATGCCCTGTATATATTTTAAGGGCACTTATGGGAGCACATGGTAGGACCTCCTAGCTTAGGGGAAGTCAGAAATTATTCATATGGACATCATATGATGAGTGTCAATGAATGGATCATGTAACCATTTAAAAGTACCATTGTTAGGTAAAATGTATTTGATATCTTGTAATCTTATGAGCTACTTACTACCATAGAAAAAATGAGAATTAGATACCTTGGTCATATATGTCAAATATTCACCCAAAACATCAAAACTTTCCAGGTTATTTCAATTATTATGAAATCCAAATTTTAAATTTCTGGATTTTTTTTTTCCTGACAACTTTTCTACATACGTAAGCACAAAACTATCAAGACCTTAGCTTTACAGAAGGTTAACAAAAAAAAAGATAACAAGCAGTAAAAATGTATAATAAAAACTAATTTTAGGATACCGAATTATCATAAAGTAACACATTGTATCTTAAGCATAAGAATCTAGAGATGCTGGACTTGCCTGACATTTAAAGAGGTGTAACATCATACCTCCTTATACAAATTTACCTTAGCAGATATTTGAAGCCCTAATTGTAAAGATCATTGCCAAGCCACAGCTTTCCTAATCAACTACACATTCATAAAAAGTTCCAAGTTTGATTCCCAGGTCTGCTCCCAGGCCAGTTAATCTGGCAGGACAAGCTATTGAATTAATATCTAACAGTGTGTAAAAAGTTGGAACAGAACACATTGGAATGTGTTTGTTTTATTATAGTTTTAAAAATCATGTGGATAGAAAAGGAAAACAAAAGTTTAATCAAATGCTTGAAAAAACACTTAAAACATAAAATTCACTTGAAAACTACTGTACTAAATCATTAACCTCTTAGAGGATGGAAATGTCATAATTTCGAAAACCTCTATCAATCAACAGTGTTTTTCATACAACTTAAGCACACAGTAGATGGTAATGATTTATAAGTGATCATTTAAATCATGCAGGAGACTGGAAGTTATATGCAATTCACAGGGGAAAATTAGAACACCAACATTTCTTTTTGCATTTGAGTCTTAGAAATAAGCAGAACCCAACCCTTCTAAATATCTGCACGCCTTGATTTAAATAATTCTGAGTTTTCTGAGGGTAAAGAGATAGGAACACTACTCTCTTCTTCTCCCTTCATGAAAATATGTCTGATAAATAAAAACAAGTCTGAAAAACCCAACTGAGATGTGATTATAGGAAAGGATGAGAGCAAATAAATAGCAGTGTACCTTAAGAGAAGAGAATCTGGACTGAGATGTGGCTTATCTACTGGCCTAGAGAGATGGAGTGGAGTGTTACCCCAGAGAGAGTTCAGAATGAAACCCACAATGGGAGCCCCCTGGTTCTGAGGTCCTGGCATGATAGTTGTGCCTTGAATAAAATGACTGTGCATGTTATCAGAAAGCCATAAAACTGGGTCATAGGTAGTTTTTTCGGAGAAATTCCATTGACTGTTTTTTTTTTTTTTTTTTCAGCTGCACTGCATGGCATGTGAGATCTTAGTTCCCTGACCAGAGATCAAACCCATGCCCCCTGTAGTGGAAAAGCATACAGTCTTAACCATTGAACCACCAGGGAAGTCCCTGACTGTTTTTATCCTGAGAAATGAACGGAAGGTAAAAGGGTCTGAAGGGTGGTAACTTAGTGGCAGGAGACGAGATGGAGAGGAAAACATTAGGGTCAGTAGCTCCACCAGGATCCCATATCTGTAGGAATGCAGAGTTTTCAGTACAGCTATTCCCCCTGTCAGGCACTAGAAAACCCTCACCTGCAGCTGTTCATGGAGAGGGCTGACTTCTGGATCCCTGGAGGTTAGTAACGTGTGTAATCTGTGAATGATGACAAGCACACATTCAATGATACATTGAAGATCTTCGGGGATTCTAGGATATGTTTGGAAAGGGACCTATATATAAGATTGACGTCACTGCTAGTTAAGTCGGGTGGAGATTCAAAAACATTTCAATTTGATTATTAAAGGACAAGCAATCTTATTTTATACTCAAGCTCTTTAGGCCTAAATTTACTCACATACTGGTTACAGCTGTGTAAGTGACTAAGAACATTTAAGTTCAGCTCTTTTAACAAAAGTGATTTTTTTCCCTAAGATTTTAGAACATATTATGGTTAGAACTGTCATTTTTTTTTTTTTTTCTTTTTGGCCACACCCTGAGGCATGCAGGATCTTAGTTCCTCAACCAGGGATCGAACCCAAGCCCCCTGTAGTGGAAACACGGAGTTTTAACCACTGGCTCACCAGGGAAGTCCCTAGAACTGTCATAAAGCAAGGCATGGTACCTTCCAAACACATATAGAGATGTGTCCACAGAAACCTCCCAATGCTGGCCTCCTGACATTAGCAGTAAGTAAAGAAAAACAAAAAAACCCATTGGCTTTTCTTTTCTCAGCTTACATTGTGTTGATTTGACATTTTTTAAAGTTTATCAACCATGAGAAAAACAATTAAAAATTCCTTAAAATACTGCAAAAAGTAAAAGTCCATATTTAATCTGCTGGCTTCAAAAGTTTCTTGGAAAGCTTAATTAAATAGCAATTCATCTGTGCATTCTGTTCAGTCTTCTAAAGCCTTATAATGCTGTAATCTTAATTAAAGAAAAAAAAAAAAGAATGCAGCTTTTAGTTTTTATTCTGTTAGGTCAAGAAGAAAAAGCACTCAGCACCTCTGTCAACATCGCTCAGAGTTGTTCAATTACAGGTTGATTTTATTCAGCTAAATATCCATCAGGCCAGAAAATCATATTAGAGTACGTGTGCTATTTACTCATGTTTTTGCTTCAAGGTTAAATATGAATGTTGAACACCTTGATGGTAGATCTAAGACCTTAAGCAGTTTAATTCTCAACCCCTTGAAACTGAGCTGTCTAGTTAACCATCAGACTCAAGAGTAGACAAGCTATTCTGCTTCGCCTTTCTCTAAATCTGAGGCACTCTTTATGGCAGTCCATTTCTCCATTACTGTCTTTTAAAAAGACTGGGTCTAGGCCAATTGGTGCATCTCCACTCTAAAATTGAGCTGTCATAAGAGTCATGTACCAAAATGTTCATTGCTGCTCTATTTACAATAGCCAGGACATGGAAGCAACCTAAGTGTCCATCAACAGATGAATGGATAAAGAAGATGTGGCACATATATACAATGGAATATTACTCAGCCATAAAAAGAAATGAAATTGAGTTATTTGTAGTGAGGTGGATGGACCTAGAGTCTGTCATACAGAGTGAAGTCAGCCAGAAAGAGAAAAACAAATACCATATGCTAACACATATATATGGAATCTAAAAAAAAAGGTCATGAAGAACCTAGGGGCAAGACAGGAATAAAGACACAGACCTACTAGAGAATGGACTTGAGGATACGGAGAGGGGGAAGGGTAAGCTGGGACAAAATGAAAGAGTGACATGGACATATATACACTACCAGATGTAAAATAGATAGCTAGTGGGAAGCAGCCGCGTAGCACAGGGAGATCAGCTCGGTGCTTTGTGACCACCTAGAGGGGTGGGATAGGGAGGGTGGGAGGGAGGGAGACGCAAGGGGGAAGAGATATGGGGACATATGTATATGTATAACAGATTCACTTTGTTATGAAGCAGAAACTAACAAACACACCACTGTAAAGCAATTATACTCCAATAAAGATGTTAAAAAAAAAAGTGATTCAAACTGCCACGAGGTCGCGACTCTCTCTCTGATCCTGCCTGTGTGTCTATCCGCATGTACTGTACTTCTTTTTCTCCTAATAAGTACTTCCCTTGTCTCACTAAAAAAAAAAAAAACAAAAAAAAAGAGTCTATGAGGGTACCTCGGCTGAAGTCATAGTAGGACTGAATTGTGGATTCATCAATAAGAGGTGTATCCTTCTGACCCTGTTCTCATTAAGAGAACTCATGTGCTTTCTTGAAGCTAGGGAATACCATTGACTCATAGATCCACAGAGCTCCAGAGCTGTAAGGAATCTCGAGAGATTGTCCCATATAGTCTTCAAGCCCATAAAATTCTTTTTAGACCCTTTAGGCTACAGTTCAAAACTAGTCTCACCTTCTGAAAGCTTAAGTTGCAAAATAGTTCTATCCCAGATATGCATCGTTCTGAGAAAGAGCAGATTGAAATTTGCAATAAAACTAAATGCACAATGCATATTATGTGTTTTTTTTTGTTTTTTGTTTTTTGTTTTTTTGCTTCGTTGATCTCTGCACGAAAAGGAAGGTAAAGAGATAACCACATCACTTTTTGCTGTAATCAGGGAGAGTTGTTTAGGTAGTAGAGGGAGTTCAGGTAGTGAGGGAAAAGAGCAGAAGTGGTAGATGAATTTGGAGTTAGAAGCATAGAGTGAACTGAAAGAGCACAGAATTTACAGAAGTCAAGGAAAGATTTTTCTGTGAAGTTAGATGGAATGAGTAAGTAAATAAAGAATTGATGATGTAATCATCTACTTTGTGGGGTTTTGTTTTGTGTTTTTGTTTTTGTTTGCAGAGAGTAAGATTCTGAATTAATTTTTTCTTGGGAATCCATGACTCGATGTTTATTTGAAGTAACATTTAAATCTCAGTTTAAGGGAGGGGGAGGAAGTTAAGTAGAATTTACTGGAAGCCTAATAAGTTCTTGGCACTTATATTACCTAGCAAATTATTTCACAATAACTTTATGACATGGGATCTGTTACCTCATTTTACCAAGGAGCAAAGTTGTTAAAAAATAGCATGCCCAAAACTACAGTGGGATCCAGACCTGTGATAATTTAAAATGCATTCCACTGGCAGTTTCTTCTCGCCCCGTTGTCTTTAGGGAAGCACAACCAATCGTCATTCTTTATAAAATGTACTCTGGTACCAAACCTTGTCTCAGGAAAACCTAAAGTATCTTTATCCAGGAGGCAGCCTCTCTGTCCTCTGTCTCTTTAGGGGCAGGAAAGTGGTAGAGAACTTTGTTTGATTTTGCTTGTTTGAACAAGAAATGATTTAAAGTCCTGTTTAATTCTAATTAATTTAATGACAAAATAAATTAATGTCTATAAGAGGAAAGTTGTTAATTATATCCCAATAATAGGAATGACTCTCTCAACCCCAGATGCTGTCAGCAGCCAGCCCTGCTCTTTTCTCCTAAACCCCATTAGCTCACATTACTATTTAGCTGAGGACTTTCTATTTGGATTGGGAGGATAGACACTAGGAGTTAGGACTCTGGAAATCCAATTTCTATTTATTTTCTCAATCACAGGCCCTTCATGGTAAAAAGTATCTGAACTCTCCTGTCCAGATTAAGGTTTATTCAATCATTTCTTAATTTAATATGTGTTTCTTGAACTTATTCCAGTTGCTTGACTGTGCTAGGCACCGAGGATACAAATATGAATAAAACAGTCTCTGCCCTCATTTATCCAGTTCTACGTTTAGAAAGACAAATCAACATTCAAGCCAAATCTACACAGTGGAAAAGGTAGAGGCATAAATATGTAGAGGCTCCTGTGGGAGCACAGGGAAGAGGCATCCCACCTGAAGGAGGTAGAGAGTATAGGTTGGGGAGGGAGATCAGAGTACTTTTACCTTAATGATGGAGAATCATTAAGAAGGTAGGAGCTAGGGGGTAATGGATGGTGGCAATAATTCCAGGCAAAGGGAAAGTAAGAACAAAGACAAGCAACAGCATGATGTGTTTTGGAACTGCAGGCTGTTTGCATGTAAATGTGAATCAATGATCAGCAAGAGATGAGGCTGAAGAGAGATGCATGGATAGTCAACCACTAATAGCTGCAACAGACACTGTTATCTGTCTTCCAGCAACCATTCCAGTCTTTGTACAGATATTCACCCTCCAAGTGTCTGGGGGGAGGAAAACCCCAGCCCCACTCCCACACAGATGGCAAAACCATTAGTCCAAGACAGTCATAGTTCCATTTTCACTCACAAAACAGTCTCTGTTTGGAAGATAAATTGTTTAGTCACACTAGTTCCGATTCTTCTGTAAAATGCTTTCCTTTTTCTTACAAAAATGTTCCAGAAGAAAGAGTCCCTCTTTTTCTCTGAGCAGCAATGCACAATATGTATTGTCTGGAGTTGCTGTAACTATCTTATCCACTTGCCAAGGATGACAGTGTGGAAAGACAGAAGGAATCTGGACCCATGAAAATATCATAGAGCCACTGAATAAATCAACTCTAAGATCACCCTTTATTCAGTCTTCTTGTTATGTGAGGTAATAAATTCCTTACTGTTTACCCCAATTAAGTTGGGGTTTACTGTCCCTGAAAATAAAAGTCTATTAACTAGTGTAGAGATTTGAAATTCTTGATTTGAAGAATTATATACATAGACGGTATGTTAAATACATAGAAAATATTACATACATGGAAGCTCCAGAAATAATTTTTGTACAAACACATATTTGTTCTAAACGAGTAAACTTAAAATCCAAAGGACTGAAAAGAATGATCTGAGGTCTTAAACCTTGCTGGCTGCAGAGTTAACACCAGTACCTTGTCTACTGACAGCATTTAGAAGTTGTTTCTGCTGTACCTGTGCTGTAAGAGGAAATCTGGGCTCAGATGTGCTGTAGAGAAGCCCTCTGCCCCATGAATGCCCGTCATAGCACCTGTCAGTCCGGTTTCTAAAAGAATAAAAGAACTGCATGCCAGACTCTAAGCAAGGAGATTTACAAATATCATTTCACTTAATAGTTTAATTTTCACAACTCTTTTATATTGAGACAATTATTATCTTCATACTGATGGAAAAACTTAGATTCATAGTTGTTCAGGCAATTTGCTCAAAGCCACAAAGCAAGTGATGGAGTGGACAGCAGTTATGGGCCTCTGGAAGCAAAAGCATGGCTAGAGCAAATAGCAAGAAAACAGAAAGAGTTGGAGGATTTTTAAGAATTCTGAATAACTTCCAAATTCAATTTGAGCTCTTATTAAACTTGTTGGTGACTCTTCTAAGTGCCGCTGTGGAAAAATTTTCCAAAGAAACTGATACAGTTTTTCACCTTTAGAAATAGATGCAACACTCTTATGGGTTGGGATTGTCATCAATGGGAAAGCTTTTCATTGAGGAAGTAGCTTTATCCCCAGGGACACCAGAAGACTTCTCACAGTTTTATCAGTCTGATTAAAGCTAAGGGCAGAAACGTTTCATGAAAATTTGCTGGTGAATGTTTGTCATCATTCATAGGAAACTGTCTGAAAATGAAGTCAATAAATGAGAAGACAAAGCCAAGAGATGGAAAGGAGCAGATTCCAATGACATTTTTTTTCCTTTTTTTAACATCTGGATCCAACTATTCCTGAGTTTCATTTACCCATATACCTTTAGTTGCATGAACAAATTGTTTCCTTTCTTACCTAAATCAATTTGCATTGGTTTCGTTCCCTTTTAATTAAAAGTGACCCAACATATTTACCATTATGATAACTCAGTGATTGTTTATTTATTTTGCTTCTAGTGCCTGAATCTTTCTACCTCACTGTAGAACTCATGTTCAAGTTATTCAGGGGTTATTATAGAATGGGCTGGGAATTTATCTTTCAGAATTGAGCTACACTTCTGTCAAGTCCCTCAAAGACACCTATTCCATGTATGAGTCAACTGTTGATCCCTATCCAATAGCTGTGTGCACTGCAGCATGGTTATATGATACCATCATTGACAGTTTGTACATTTAAAAAGTATCTATTCTTGCTTTGCTTTAAAGACCTGTTGGGACTTCCCTGACGGTCCAGTGGTTAAGACCACACGCTCCCAATGCAGGGGGCACAGGTTCGATCCCTGGTCGGAGACGAAGATCCTGCATGTCACACCGCATGGCCTAGAAACAAACGAAAACAAAAAACAAAAAATAACAACAACCAAAAAAGGTGACCTGTGGACTGTGGGCCTTGTACGTACTCAGATCCATAGATCCAACTTTGGACTTCGAAAGAACACCGTGTTCCATCTTTTCTTGGCCTAGCAATTAAAGAGTGGACAAAACTGTCTTACAAGTCGACCTTGTTTGGTACAACAGGAGAGATTCCAAAAAGTTTCATGTACATTGAATCCTATTTTAAATATGCTAGAGACTTTTTATTGACTTATGTCCTACTGCGAATCCTTCAAAAAGGGAATAATTAGTTTCTAAATTTAGCCTTTATACAAAGCCAGATTTTTAAACATTGGGATTGCCTAAAGTAAGGTCCTCTGCAGAAGGGAACATGTCTTCTTTCATTTGGGTTCTTCTTAGCTTTGAAAGTTGCTAAATGTCGTTTTTCAGATCTATGCCAGCTTACTCCATTTTCCTATGTAGTGAGTAATCAGACCTTTTTTGCCCACACCATAAAAGTGATCTCACTTTCTACGGCAAGAAAAGATTTGGACTGCACCTCACAGTAAGTGTCTGTTGATTGAGAACACGTATGAAGAACTCCCCCCTCACGACTTTTGCCAAATACATAAATTAGCATGAATGTTGGAACACTTCCAAATTATTTTTGTACCACAACTGCATCTTCACTGATTTTGAAAAATAGCAGTTCATTTATGCGGAAAACAGTTGGGTTTTTTTTTTTTAATTGATATCTATTCCCATATATCTTAGAAACATTTTTTAGCTCCCAGGCATTTGTTCACCCCAGGTTGGGAGCTCCTAACTTTAAATCACTGGAGAAAACCTGACCAGTTTACCTGCATTTTAAAAATAATACCCAACATGAGTTCAGCCTCGAAGTCCCTTTACAACCTGGCCCTAGCCTTATATTTTTCATTAATTTTGCATTTATATGTGATGCATTTTTATGTGTTGGTTTCTTTGTCATCTTTAGGAATTAAGTTCACTCCCTCTGGTAGCTTTACTTTCCCCCGAGCAGTTAATTGCTCATTTCTCTGTGCTGCATAGCACATAGTGGGCATTCCATGGCTCTGCACATGCGCACTATAATTAGCTGTGTGAGATACACCAGTGTTATCTGGGGAGGATTCAACTCACTCTCCAGCACAGTGGTTCTCAAGCTAGAGTTTCCTTAGAGTTGGGATCAGCAAAGACTTTCTAAAGGGTACAAGGGAATGAATACTGTTTAGCGAAGCAAGTTTCACGTTCTCAACTTCCATACATTATCTTTCCTAAAATTGATTGTCCTCTGAACTCAGTTATAGTTATGCTGTTTCTTTATCACAGTCCCTTTTGTCATTGTTCTTCCCACTCACACTTAACGAAATGAAGACAAACCTTTAACCCTGTCTTACTACTGAACATTACCCTGAGCTAAGCAAGGTATAATTTGAAATGCTATTGTTGGTCAAATATTCCTTATCTCAATGCTTCATATCTTATATTCCCATCTCTCTTATTGCTAGATAAATTGACCCTACTAAAAAGAACTTTGTGTGCCTAATAATTACTTATCAAAGTTTGAAATAGATTAATTCTACTTGAGTAATTGCAATGCAACGTGATCCAGAAGAAAATTTTGAGAACTATTTTGCACACAAGTATGTTTAAAGCAAAGAATTTTGATACAATGATAAATGGGAGATTTTCAAGTATAAACTATTAATTTAGGGTAAAATTCTTTAGGGAAGATGATTGAAAATGTGATTTCAGGAATGAAAAGAAAGGATGTAAACTTTGACTATTAAAGAAGGGTTTGTTTACGTATTTTCATAAATGGAAGATCATGGATATCAAATCACTACTGCATTAAGTTTCATCAGATAGATACGGAAATGTTTTCATTTAAAGTAACAATAGTTAAAGAACAAAAATCATATCTTTGCAACTATTTACAACTTATGATGTGGGATATTATATCTCAATTTAAAAATGTGTGAGGATGTATATCTCTTCTCAAAATTCTTCTAGGAGATAAAAAGTCCTCTGCACTTAGAATGAGTCCTAGAGTATTGTTGAATGTGCACGAATTATTTTAGGGATTAATTAGTGATCTTGCTAAAAGGTAGACTCTAATTCCTTATATCTGGAGATAGGGGCAGCCTGGAATTTTGCAATTCGAATGAGCTGCTAAAAAATGGTCATGCTGGTTGTTGCCTTTAGACTATACCTGAAGTAGGATGGCTGTAGAGCAGTACAAACTGCAGGTCACTTCCCATTATTGGGTAGTAAATCTATTTCGTAGCCGTTGATGAGCATTTTTTTCAATGAAAGAAGACTGAAGATATAAAGGAGAACAAAAGAAAAAAAAGCAAGAAAGAAAAGATAAAACGCCAAGGGGGCACTAAGGTATTATTTCATGGATTTTTGTTTCTGTTCTATGGGTATTTGTATTTAAGTCTCAATGTAAAATGTATTTCTTACTGTGGATCATGGTCAAAAGGTTTAAAAGCCCCAATGAAAGAGGAAAGAGTTTGACTTAGTTATTTTTCCTGATGTCTACCATAGTACTTAGTAGATAGTAGAATAATGATAAGTAAGTGTGTTGAGTGAATAAATGTACAAACAAATACATGGTGTCACCCATACAACTAAAACCACATGTGACTTTAAAATTGGTAACCCTAGATTTTTGAGCATTTGTTTTATCAAATCTAAGTCATAGAGAGGGAGCAGGCTGTGATTCTTCCATGCTGGTGAGGGTACCTTATAGAAAATGTTATAATGTCAGAGAAGAGAAGGTACATTTCTTCTTCCTAAAGAGTGTTCAATCTCCCTAGTATATAAAGTAAATACCTATGAACACTGATCAAAATAAATTGCACAGCCCTGATCTTTTAGTGAGCATTGGTGATCACCCAGCTTTTTGCCTCCCCTATTCTATGAGATAGATAGTAATCTAAACCCTGGATGATTTGTGGGTAGCAAGATCATAGAGATATTTATATATTTATTTTTAAGGTGAGATTTCTTCTCTTAATGTTTTGTTTTCTGCTAAAGTAATCTGATTGTCCTATTTACTGGATTCTTTCTTGTTGGTTACTATGTACCAGACAGATAATAAACAACTTATCTTGCAGGGGCTTGGGGATAATTCTGCCTGCATGTAGGAGGCAAAAGCATATGAACTCTAGAGCTCCTTTCCCAAAATATGTTTCCAGTTAATACATTTTTTTTCAGAATTTAAAAATTACTTTCTCTGCAAAAGTGCCTCAAGGTGTGAACACAATAAATAGAGACACAGTGAATTTAAATATTTTTAAATGGTTTGTAGCAGCATTAAATACAGAGAAATAAAAGCAACTGAAAAAACAGAGGATTTCAGCCTTCCCTAAGCCCACCGGAACATGCTGATCGCACAAAAGCAAAATGGTTCCATTTTGCATGGGGATTTCCAGGAGGTAAGCTCTCTGGAAAATCTAAATGATCAGGCCTCTTTGGAAGTGAATTCCAAAATGAGATTTGTGGCAGATAATTTAGGCAGTTGTTGAGGTTGCAAAGATGCAGGGTTGCATTGTTATATAAAGATGTAGTATTTCTTCCCTTTAACCCACCAAATGACTGTTCGTATATCATGTAACTTCTGAGATTCCATCTTTCTAACTCTAATGAGAATGATGTTGTTTATCCAATACTCATTTCATGGAAATGTGTAAACTAGTATCTGGAAAATATTTTAGATGCATTATATATGAGTTCTGTAAAACTAAAGTTAGATGGGGTGGGAGGCGGAACAATGTCCCCTGCAAGATGTCCACATACTAGTCCCTGGGACCTGTGACTATGTCAACTTTTGTGGCAAACATGACTATGCGCCCGAGATTTAGTTAAGGAACTGGAGATGGTGAGATTATTCTTAATTATCTGGATGTGTGTGATATAATTACAAAGGTCCTTATAAGTGATAGAGGGAGACAGGATCCTCTGAGTGATTCCCCGTAATCAACCCTCCATTGCTGCCTTTGAAGATGGGGAAGAAACCACAAGCCAAGGAATGTGGACATCTTCTAGAAACTGGAAAATGCAAGGAATGGATTCTCCCCTAGAGCCTCCAGAAGACATGATGCCTATAGACCCCTTGATATTAGCTGAATGAGACTCTGACTTCCAGAGCTGTAAGATAATACATTTGTACTATTTAAGCCACTGTTTGTTTTAATTTTCTACAGGAGCAATAGGAAACTAATATAGGTGGTAAAACAAACATAAAACAAATATATGTGGTAAAACAAATGTAGGTATAAAAGCAAACAACCTGTTTGGGAAAGTATACATGCACACAAAAGGTAAGTCACGGTTACAGGTCTAATCCTGGCCACATATGTCAAAAATGCATCCTAAAGCTTATATGTAATAGAGAAAAGAAGACTGAATATTTTAACTTAACTAAATTACTAAGATTATGTTTATAAATAAAGACAACTTTATGTCTTTAAGAACCTCTCCATGTAAATATGCATAGAAATAGGACTAAAAGTTTTGAAATATATTTTCACATAATTAATAACATTTGATTAATCCGTATTTTTGACAGCTATAACTATGTGCATTTATAGAAGAGGAAATTGAGGCTTAGAGAAGCGAAGGAACTTGGTAAAAATCATGAAGCTGTTTAAGGGGAAAGCCAGGATTCCATGACCCAGTTATTTCAACTCTCAATTCCATCTTTCAGCTCTATGCTTCTTTCGAAGCCGAGGTCTACATCAGAAATGATCCAAAATACAGGCCAATATGCTAATTTACAAATGGGTCTCTTAGCCCTGTCAAAGGTGGGAAGGTATATTTAAGTACTTTTGAAACAATTTTAATTACTGATATAACTCCGAAGTGAGTAACATTGTTATTAGTTTTGTTGGCTGTCTTTTCTTTGCAAACCATGAAGATTAAATTCTCAGAGGAGGGCAGCTGTCTGTGATGGCTACTTTTGCTGTCTTAACTATGTTTTCACAAAAGCAGATTGACCGATTCTAGGTTTATATTATCAAGTGTCATCCTGCAGTATATATTGAATTTAAATTAGTTTTGAAGAAAAAAAATTGTGTGTGGGTTTGCATGTTCTGTGTGTGTGAATATTTTTGTGTGTCAGCATGTATGTTTGCCAGTATGTGAGAGTGTATGTATATGTATTTATGGAATTTGGACCAGATGGACCAGTTAAACCAGATATCTGAGAATTCACTGGTTTTATTTATGATCTTGTACATAACTAAAATATTTCTTGGGAACTTGGATCAGATGATTTTTAGTGCTTCAGTAAGTATGTCACAGCACTATTCCTTACATGTCACTTCACTCTTTCTTTCCTTTTTGGTTTTATTTTGAAATGATTTCTCATTTATACGTATGTTGCAAAAATAATTCAAAGAATCCCTGTATACCTTTCACTCAGATTCTCTAGACATTAATATTCTACTCCTCTTGCTTTATGATTTATTCTCTCTCAACACGCATACACATATATGTAGATACCTATAAATACATGTACATACATATTTATATACTTATATATATAACATATATTTAGGTATATACACACATATATTATGCACAAATAAAATATACATGTATTTACACACATACATATACAAATGTATATTTTTGAAGTATTCCAGAGTAAGTTCCAGATATGGTTGCCTTTTACCTCAAAATACTTGCATTTCCTTAAAACAGCAACATCTTACAAAACTATGGTACAGTTATCAAAATCAGGAAATTCATATTGATAAAACCCTATTATCTAATTTATAGATCTTATTCAAATGTCACCAAATGCCCCACTAATTCAAGGTACTTTTTTAGTCCAAAATTCAGTCCAGGACCACACATTGCATTTAGTTTTCATGCCTTTTGTTGGATGGCAGAGATATTCAATAAGATCCTCTGAACTGAGAAGGAACTTTGAGACAGAGAAATGAAGCAGGCAAACCCATATAGTGTAATTATGAAGTTTATTGTGGGTACTTAACGTACAGGCAGGATCGTGTGGAAGATGATCTGTAGGAGCTTACAGCTGAACTCTACACCACCGAAAAAGGTACAGGGATTTAAAGGGACCAAAGCTAAAACTGGAATCTGACTAGCAAGTGAGAAGCATGTCTGTAATGACAGGAACCCGGCTGGGGTGGGGAGTCTCATGACCATTAACCATCTGTGTCAGCAAAAGGCATTCTTCCGGTTTTCATATCAGATGAAGGAAGGGTAAAAGTTGATAGGGAACTTACCTGGCTTGGATGCATTCATTATGAGTAGACTCAGCCACACAGAAATGGGAGGGGGCGGCACCTAAAAAGGAGGTGACAAAATGGGGTTCAGCCACACACCTTTTCATCTTCTCCAATCAAAGATATATATTAGACTTAAATTTTCCTTCATGATTTTGAGATTTTGATGAGTCCTGGCCAGCTGCTTTGTAGAATGTGCCTTAGTTTTGGTTGTCTGATGTTTCCTCATGACTAGACTCATGTTACGTATTTTGGGCAGGGATACAACGGAAGCGGTGTATGTTCCTCTCAATGCTTAATATCTGAAGGTACATGATGCTGATTTCTCCAATTAATAGTGATGTTAACTATAATAATTTGGTTAAAGAAGATATCTGCGGGGCTTCCCTGGTGGTGCAGTGGTTGGGAATCCGCCTGCCAATGCAGGGGACACGGGTTCGAGTCCTGGTCTGGGAAGATCCCACATGCCGCGGAGCAACTGGGCCCGTGAGCCACAACTACTGAGCCTGCGTGTCTGGAGCCTGTGCTCCGCAACAAGAGAGGCCATGACAATGAGAGGCCCGCGCACAGCGATGAGGAGTGGCCCCCGCTCGCCACAACTAGAGAGGGCCCTCGCACAGAAACGAGGACTCAACACAGCCATAAATAAATAAATTAATTAATTTAAAAAAAAAAAAAAAAAGAAGATATCTGCAAGAGTCTTTCATAAACATTTTTATTCTTTTGTAATTAATAGACATCCGGCAGATAATTACCTTGAGACTGTTTATGCAGCCTATTTCTTATATTTTACCCATAACTTAGTATCTATTGATTCTTATTGCCTGAAACAATTATTTCTGTGGTGGTTGCTTTGCTTTTTACCTTGTAAGTTACTTGTTATTTTGACCTAACAGCCTTGATTTTTTCCCCCTTAACCTTTGAGTTCCACTTGTTTCACTAGGAAATATCTTGCATTAGATTTTTTTTTTCCAAACAGATTTCTCCAAGGATTCTATTGGCACTTCCAATCTGTAGATTGAGACTTTTATTGCCTCAGTGTTTTCTCAGATTATAGTTTTAGATATTAGTTTTGTTCCAGTGTTTTGCTTAGCGTCTTCAGGACCTCCAATTATACTTATGTTATTCCTTCTTTGCCTGTCTTCCATTTCCATCACTTTCTCTCTGACACTTTTAACTTATTTATCTTATTTTTATTTTCTTGGTTATTTTCCTACCACTCTTCAAAGTCTCTTATGAAATTTTCACCTTGTTATTTATTCTTTATATCTGAGATAATTTTGGTTTTTTTTTTCTTCTATTTTGAATTCAATACACTCTACTCTCTTTCCGGGTTTTCTTTTTGTCCGTTTCTGTCTTTAATATTTGAATTTCTGATGCAAGTGTTTTGGTTTGTTTGTTTTAATCTCCAAATGCCTGTTTGAGTGCGTTTAACTTAGTTTGCAGTGTTGTGTTAAATTTTTTTCTGCTTCATGTTTTGTGTGTGTGTGTGGAAGGGGTGAAGGGCTGAGAGAAGCTCTTTCAAGAGCTGAGGTGTGTTGATTTTTATTTTCAAATTAAAATTTTTTCTTTTAGTAGGAATTATCAGTAGACATAAATAATTTTCTCCTAATAATTTTATGAAGGTGGGGGTGGCTGAAAAAGTTCCTATTTCATGGTGCTCTCTGCAAGCAGTGGGGAGAAGCACAGCCCCTTAATTAAGGTTTTATTTTTGTGGTGGCAGAGAGGGTTGTAGGTCTTACAATGTGTTCTTTGTTTTCCTAAGACCATCAAGTTTTTTCTGCCGTTAAACTTCCAAAAGAGATCTTTCTTTATTAATTTTTATTAGAGTATAGTTGCTTTACAATGTTGTGTTAGTTTCTGCTATACAGTGAAGTGAATCAGTTATACGTATACATATATCCCCTCTTTTTTAGATTTCCTTCCCATTTAGGTCACCACAGAGCACTGAGTAGAGTTCCCTGTGCTATACAGTAGGTTCTCATTAGTTATCTATTTTATACATAGTAGTGTATATATGTCAATCCCAATCTCCCAATTAATCCCACCTCCCTTCCCCCTTCGTATCCATAAGTTTGTTCCCTACATCTGCTTTGCAAATAAGTTCATATTCCTTCCTTTTTTTTTTTTTTGCCTTTAAAAGATATATTATTTGAAAGCTGCTACTTAAATCACACATACCTAAAACTTTAGCTATGGATTCAGTGTTCTGAACTATTAGAAACTTCTTCTAGTATTCTCACATGTACTGTGAACTTTCCTCTTCTGGCACAAGTTTTAGAGTCACTTTAGGCCTGCCACTAACTCCCATCTTCTCTTTTCTATGCACAGTGGGGGTTTTTTTGTTTGTTTGTTTTGTTTGTTCTTATCAGACTATTTTTGCTTGTAGCAAAGTTTTGTGGTAGCACCACAAGTAATTGCTCACTGGAATTTGTTTTCTTTTGTTTTTCCTTTTTCATTTACAGTTGATTTTAGATGTGAACATTGTGCTTTATAATTTATGTGACTTTTCCTCGTGTTGTTTTGTATTAATTTTTGGAGGATATACAAAGAAGTATACATTTAGGAAGCTGCCCTTGTTTTTGGCTTCTCAGTTTTCTCCATCTCACTTTTAATCCTCACCTATAACTAACCACTGTACAGTAATTTATCATATTCTTTTTTCTTTTTCATTTTAAAAATTATTAGTGCCTATGTGCATATGCCAATATTGGTAACACTGTTTATATATTTAAAAGATGTTTAATTTTAATTTATATTTACAGGCTAGAGCTGTTTAAGCTCTTTATTAAAATGGTATATTCATGCAGTTTGGGGGAATTGATCTAATTCTTCTGAATTTCCCCCAAATCTGGCCTTAGATGCTAAGGGAACTCTCTTTGCAAAGGAAGACTAATCTTTTCCTCTTGTTCTCTACTGAAAGTTCAGGAAACCTCAGAAGATATATATTGACAATATCACAAATATCAAGGGGGCAACACCTTCTCCATGTGCAAACTTGTTTTCTAAGCTATCCATGGCCTTATTGTGCCACCTTGGCCTTGAGGGGTCAATTATTAGTTTTACTTTTTTTTGTTTGGCTGCAACACATGATCTTTCAACCTATCAGGATATGGAAGGAAAATCAACACGCCCTCTTGGACTTCAAGAAAAGAAGGAACATGTATGGTCAAATTTATTTTATCAATCTCAGTGATGGCTTGATGTGAAAATCAATCTTAAGAGAGAAAAAAAAAAAGAGAGAATAGTGTCCGTCCGATAAGCTGTTAATAAAACTGGAAGAATAAGACATTCTCACAGAATATAGAGATCTTCTTAATGTAAATATTCTCTTCTAGGTCTCATTCTCAGGGTAAAATGAGAAAATTAGAAATATACAATGCTTGGGTTAGAGGATATTTTCAAGAGCATGCATTCCAATTCCAATTTCACATATAAGGAAGTGGTGATGACAAACATAAAAATAGGAAGTATAGTTTATTGAGTACTTAAGTGTGCTAAGTATCTTGCATATGTTATCTTCACAACAACTTGTTGAAATACATTGTGATAAATATTATTCGTTCCTTATCTGTATTGATTTTCCACTACTCTCTTTCTAATAGAATTTTCCATATACTTTGGATGACTCTGTATTAGATATTGTTAGTATCCAACAATATCCATATGCTCCTCTAATTTCCCAGTCTTTGTTAAAGTTGGGTTAGTGATCTAAGTTATGCTGGCCAGTGGAATGTAAGTGTGTAATGTACTCCTTCTAGGCTCACGAAGGGTTCGGTTTGTGGTTTAGTATCTAGTATGCCTTCTCCATATTTATTATCTTTTCCCATCTGCTAACTCAACAAAGCCAGAGTGACCTGGAATTTACAAGATAGTAGAGTCAAAAGACTACAGCATCCTGGGATCTAAATCACTTCCTAGAGGACAATTGCTAAACTTACATTGGACTGAGTAAGAAATGAACTTCTATTGTGTTAAACCCCTGAGATTTGAGGGTTTATTGGTTACTGTGGCATAGCCTATTCTATCTTGACTAATAGAAAAATTGATACTAGGTGTGCTATACTGTCATAACAACAGTACCAATAAAAATTCCAAACTATGTGGCATTGGGTTATGAATCATTGAGCACTGGGTAAGAAAATTGTCGTCTGAGGCTGCAGAGTTAAAGATGTGTGTTATGTAGAGGCAAAACATTTTGTAAAAGGGACTTCTATAACTAGAAAGACAGACCAAAGCTACTGAGTTTATAACTTCAGGGGAAGAGATTGGAAAAAAATGTTGTTAACAGTGCATGCTAAGTGCTATCGACTATATTTGGCAAGGTATTATAGAACAAGATGAGACTAAGAAATAAATGAATGATTTGCAAGCAGAAACGGAAGGAAGAAACAAAGCCCAGAAATTCAAATCCTCGAATGGTTGAAAATCTTACTGCTCTTAGCCCCCAAACATTAAAATTTTGGTTTAGAAAATACACTGAGAAACCGAGGCCGGGTGAAACTTCTCATTAATTAAAATAACTCAGGTTACAACTTCTCAGTGGAAAACGTTACTCAGGGCAAAGATCAGATTTAGGAGTGTGGTTTTCTCATCTACTGTTCCAGACAGTGTCAAGGGAGTAGCTCTTAAATTGAAAAAAGAGAGGGACGCAGAGCTAAGAAAGCAAAATCAGTCAGATTCTAGAATAATATCTGAAAAATAACTTGACTGGTGGTTACTGCTCAGAGAATTGAACAGAAGTAGGCAAATCAGAGGGTTAAGGATTTTTTTTTTTTTTTTTTTAGTAAATTGTATTATGGAAACAAAACAACCAAACAAACAACAATCAGAGTGTGGGCAAAAGCAGCTTTGATGTTTAAGTCTTAAAAGAACACTGGGGTCCCCAAAATATTCATGACTAAGAGGCAGGAATTGAAGGTTGTAGAATTTTCAAAGAGGGCATGCTTTACAAAGTCCAGTGTAGACAGGCTAGAAAGGCAAAAAAAAAAAAAAAAAAAAAAAAGGCAGGCCCTCCAAGAGAGCACCAAAGCCAGGGGCTCTAGTGAGCAATGAACACTGGACAAGGAAATTACAGAATCCAAAGAGAAACGCAGAATCCAATCAACGAACTTCCTCTGCCCCCTGGGCATGGAAATTCTCTGTTTCAAGAATCTAAGGATTTCAGAATGCACCTAACAAACTGTGTACTACACTTCTTATTCTTCCCTTTTCTAAATAGGAGGATCTAGTATGATTAGTCTGTCCAGGTCCCTTGTATATTGACTGTGTATGTGAAAAAATGGATAATTTGGCCTTTTAGTTTACAGGTTGATAGTCTAGGAGGAGACAAATCCAGATCTGATGGAGAAGCCCATATACTACCTGGATTTTGTAATAGATGCAAAAAATGGAGGATATTTTGGATTATGTCTCTTGAGTGTGTGTCATATATGTGGTAGAAGAAAGGAAAGGGATTTTCAAAGACCAGATAAAAAACCATGAGTGTTCACAAATATCCACGTACTCTTTCATCTTTCCCCAACCCCCTTGTATTTGGATTTGCCATTTGGTTTGCTCTGGCAAACCGATAAGGGGTCAATAAGGGGTGGGTCCTTATTGACCAAGCCGATAATCACATTCCATTCCCATGGCCTTAGTCCTTTGTTCAAGGTTGGCATGTGGTCTTGTTTAGAATGCTGGATAGAGGGCCTGTCTCTCTTCAGGATGACAAATTATGGGTCCATGGGCCCTGAAATTGCTGCAACCATCTTGTCACCATGAAGGAAGCCAAACTTGGAATGAAGTGCCACAGTGGGAGACAGTAAGAGAAGAAATGAAATTGGATTCTTGATGGCATCACTGAGTCACTGAATGAGACAAACCCTGACAACTGTTCTACCTCTGTTCTTCAAGATACACAAGCCAATACAGCATTTTTATTGTTTAAGCCAGCTGAGTGGAATTTCCTTTTGCTGGCAACTGAATAAATAATAAGTAGATGGGGACTACCATCAGCCTTATTTTAATGATGAGAAAATCAAGGAACAGAAGGCTGAACTGAATTGTCTAACATCACACAGGTGATAATTAACTATACCAGGAGTGGAACCCCAAATTGTCAACTCAAAATCCTGTTCTTTTAATCACTGTGTGTTTGTGTTATGACATTGCTTTCCATTCTGCCGTTCTCACAATCTGCCATTGTGAGTGTTGGAAGGAAAACAAAACCAGAGAACAGGATTTCTGTCTCTCAAGATACTACTCTTTCTGGAACTCTTACAACTATTTTCAGTGAGACCAATTAGAAAATTGATTCTTCTTTTCAAGCCCTCATCATCATGGAGTGGCCTCTATTATCCGTGACGGAGTGCAGCCATAATCACAAGGCCCAGTGATTATTGGATTTGAGTTCACCACCCTTGCTCAAGAGGAACTATAGAAAAGAGAGCGTGCTATGGAATCAGTAAATGCCATAGCTAAAAACGGCCCTCAGCTGTGTCTGCTGAACATCTGGGCCATGCTTTTGCTGGGTGGGGGGAGGGTATGTGGCTGCATTAGTTGCTGCATTTCATAAAAATTAACAGCTCAAATCTTCAGGTCAGCATGTTCAACAAAAACAAATCGCTTATTTCTAGAGCATGGAACAGATGTGAATGAGTTTGGAGAACATGTGTGTCTGTGAGTGTCTGTGGGTGTTTGGTATGAAGATGATAAAAGAGATGTGTTTTCCTATAGGCATGTGGTCGTAAGCTTAGCAGAGGCTTTTGCTGGTGGCTGGGAAACACAGGAACTGAAATGGGGTGTTGCTGGGGGAGGGGAGTTGGGGACAGGTAGCCTGGAGGTGAAAAAACGGTAAAATGAACAAAGCACACACCTAGTCCAAACACGGGGGTTTTAGAGGCCCAGGATTTACAGGTTTCATATGCCAAAGGAATCCAGAGTTTAACAAATATCTTTGCTGTTGAGAGACGTAGAGTCTCCCTTTATAAGTGAAAGTCCATCCTTCAGAATTGAAAACATATTCCCAACCGTTGCCCTTGCAATGTTAATAATACCCCCTCTTTAACCCTCCGTATTCCCCATCCTTTAAAAATGCTTAATAATGCCATAGAAAGAAAAGAACCGGTGAAAACACTTCAGATGCTGCATATTTCTAGACTAATACATCAGCAAAATACCCGAATCGTAACATGTCAGGGCCGTAAAGACCTCCAAGGTTCCTATGGTGCAATGAAGTTGCTTGGGGTCATTCACCGTTTCTACTTCAGATGGGACACAACTGAGTCACTTGCAGAAAGCACTCTGCCCACAGCAAAAGCCACTGGAGAGCTTGCCCCACGTTTAATAATCACACCCACAAACACACACACACACGCACACAAACACACACACTTCACTAAAAACATTCGTATCCCTGTTTCATTCAGTCAGGAGTCTTTTGTGTTTTGTGTTTGTTTGTTTAGTATTAATGAGATTAGCTGCCAGATTTCTGTACTCTTTTCTAGTTACTTTATTATCACGTGACTCTAAGGCCTCCTCAAGAATCAGGATTGTGTTCTCAGCTCTGAGGCTGGAGGGGGCCCGGGCTGTGTCCTATGAACCTATGACAGCCGACAGTGCATTAGTGCCTTCTCTCTGCTCCCGGAACTTCTCAGGAGAATTAAAGAGAGCCTATCAACTGCCTGAATAAGTCTTCCCGAACTCAAGTTTGACAGGAAAGAAAACCAGAGAGGAGAGAAGAGGGGCAGATGGATGGAACCCCAGGGCACCAGAGCACAAACACTTCTTTACTGAGTTACCGCCATTACAAGGGGAAGAGGTGAATCTGTCTGGGCAAGGTGGGTCAGGCCCTTTCCACAGAGAAGAGCATCATACAGAAGTCTTCCTAAGGTTGCCCTAGGATAGGTGCTAAATTAAGTGACTCCTAAGAGTGTCAGAGATCCTGGGCGTTAATCTGAATGGAGAGCTCTTCCTGTCATACTGTCGTCAGCATACACCATCTGTCCACAAACTCTCGCCCTGGGCCATAATCCAACTGGTGACCTATTTTTGTTCTAAGATTGGCTATTCCATTTTTAAATACTTGAAAAGAATCAGAAAAGTAATATTTCATGACATATGAGAATTAGGTGAAATTCAGATTTCAGTGTCCATTTATTGGTATCCAGTCATGCCCATTCATTTACGTGCAGCTGCTTCCATGCTGGTGATGGAGAACCACAAAGCCTAAAATACTCACTTTTTGTCCCTTTACAGACAGCACTTGCTGACCCCTTGGCAGAGACCATCCCTGGAACTGAAGAGTAACTGTACTTAAAACAGTCAAGATGACGCTGATCAGACCACCAATGACCAATTTCAAGATGACTGTCGGAGCTGTTTCTTCAGGTAGCCCCCTCCCTCTGTCTATAAAAGCTCTTGCCCCCAGTCGTCAGTGGGGAGGAGCCAGCCTGTGGACAGGCGTCGCCCCCTGCACCCCCTTTGCCGGCAGCCAAAATAAAGCCAACTTTCCTTTCCACCAACCTTGCGTCTTTATTGGCTTTTGAGCAGCGAAGAGCTGGACCCCACTCTTGGTTACACTCCTGCATATAAGAGATAATATCTTAAGTGATGGAGTTGTAGTGGGGCTTAAGGCAGAAATGGCTCTGCTCTTGTTAAAGGTATGATTTCTTGGCTCTCAAACAGACTTCTTTCCAAATGGTTATTTTCCCCTCAAGTTATATATAAATATCTCTTTGATTCAAGCATACACACTCTTTCTCTCTCAGTTTTAAAATAAAGTATGATATCTGCCACACAAGTACTTCTCTCTTGTATATTCAAACACACACACACACACACACACAAAACAAAAATCAAACAAAAAAAATCTTCCCTTACCAGTTTCCCATAAAATGGGTCTTTAGTTTCCTCTGCCTTGCCCAATGTAAAGATGTTAACTGACCTCTGTATAAACCTCTTTTGTGTAGAAGGACTTTTACATGGACAAATTCATTTTCATCCTTTGTGTTGTACTAAGCACATTACATTACTATGTACTGCCTCACTATGTATTATACTGTGTCCTTATTTACTATGAATACTTGTAATTTCCAGATGAGTAATCAAGGTTTTGGGACCTCTGCTAGTAAGTGACCAAAATGGGGCGCCAAACCAGGTCCTCTAATTCCAAGCCTAATACTTCTGTTTCTTGGCAATTGGGAAATTAGTTATTTCCTATTTGAGCTCACTTATCCTGGTTAAGAATGGAAGAAACAAGAGGGGCGAAGTGCTAACAGATGGATTCTTGAGGACTGTTACCTGGCTGATGACAAGAAAAATTATAAACTTTCTGAGTTATTGGTTCCACCCGGGATAAACTAATAATCAGTTTCACCAAAGGGAGAGAGATGATGCGCTATAATAAGAAGTGAACTCAATTCAGCTGCAGAACACCTGGGTTCTAGCTCTGCTCTGCCAGAATGGGCTATGTGTCCTTCAGGCTTTGGGTCAGTCACTTCAAATTTCTGCGCCCCAGTTTTGTTTGTTTGTTTGTTTTGTTCTGTAAAAGCAAAGTGTAGAATTACTTACACTTATAGGTTCTTTCCAGGTTTAATACTTGTAGGTTCCATAAATTTGTATTGGTATTTTTGAATCAGTGTTAATTGTTATAAAGATATCAATTTTGTCCACAAATTGTATTTAGGTAATGATAATTCTTTTTAGACTAATATTACATATAAAGCGCATTTAAAAAAATAAGTACTACTTTGTAATAAGAGGAAAACGTTTTTCCTCTACCTGATCTAGTTCTTTCTCTAATTTCAGGAAAGTGAGTGAAAATGCAGTAGAACCCTGTTGCTTCAGTTCCTACTTCCCCCTGTAAGTGGTACCAAAGAGACCTCAGCCTACAGTGATCTAGAGACAGCCTGGGACCTGGGACCTGGGACTCTTTGCTGCAGTGCTTGCACCTGGACAAATGTCCGCTCTAGCAACAAAATACAAAGAAACTATAAGGGACTAAAAATAACTGCCTGCATGAGCAGTTGGGACAAATTCTGCATAACAAGACACAAAAAAACCAAAAAGCCCAACCGTCACTTCTGAAGAGCTGGGAGAAAAACAGGGTACTGAGCATGCCCCCTGCACTCAACACCACCAAAGGGGTGGGCAGACTATCTAAGCCACCCCTCCAGCCTGACCCCCTGGACACACCTCTACCCTCACCCTGTATGAGGAACCAGCTCACGGCCCCTGCCCCCAAGGGAGTGAGCAAGGGAAACTTACTTGTTTTTCTCCCCCCTGCTGCAGCAAGGGCCCCAATCAAGCCTTGCCTGAATTTCTTGTCTGGCCTCTTGTCAATTTCTATTGATTAAGGAAGGCCAAGAACCCTGATCAATATCCATCTCACCCTCCTCTGACCCCACAGAGCCAACCAAGGTTCTGATTTGGGCTTGAGCACAGTCTACCTCATGGCATTTTATTTTTATTGTAAACCGTTATTCTGTTATTTGACTTTTAGTCAACTGCATGTATGTCTGCTTCTTGCCTCCCCAGTTAGACCCTGAATCCCTTGCACAGGGAGGTGAACCGTGTCTTGCACCTGGAATCTCCAGAGAACTGATCATCATGTTTTGCACGTGCAGAGCTAGTGCTCTGTAGGCAGAGTCTCCACTAAACCTCCTGCCATTTATTAACATCCATCCAGCAAGTTGAGTGGACAGGAATTAGCTAATCCCAATGGGAAAATTTTAGGAATACACATGTTTAATATGCTTACCCTCAACGCTAAAACATTGTTGATATTGGTATAATACACATATTACTTTATCTCTGGAAATGTGTATATCTTTGTTGGGACCCTCAATAGGAGGTGAATAAACGTTGACCAGATTATTCTTTTTTTTCTAACACTTTTACTTTTGACCAAAACTTATTTTTCTGAGAATTACAACTTTTTACTTTTCCTTGAACAATATAACCAAAAAAACCAGTGTTAGAGGATCCACTGCATGGCTCTCTAAGCTTGTCACTTTATTTTTGACTCCCATTAACATGTGTATATCAATTCATTCATGTCATGTTTTAGCCCTTGGATTTTGGACAGCGTCTTGACACAGAGATATCTGGCAGCAGTTCTTGCAAGCAAAGAATTATTTGGTTTAGAAATTGCTGACTTTTAAATTATTAACACAAGAGCACGCCAAGAAAAAGAAGGGTTTCCTTAACAAAATGATAGAATCACAGCCTCTTCTCCTGAAGTTTCACCATTCAATGTGAAGGATTGTTTGATATTGCTAAAGTTGAAAAACACCCTTCATTTTTTTCTTAAAGAAAAGCCTTTGTTTCTCAGTTTGATATTTTTCATGAATAATTGGAGACTGGGGAAATTGAAAAGGATTTTTGTCTCTGGCTGAACTGAAGTGGTAAACATTCTTGGAAATCAAAACCTGCGAAACAGCAAGTACTTTTTTTTTTTTTTTTCCCGACTGTTTAAACATAACCTGGATATTGGGAGGCAGCAAACAAAACAGGAAAAAAAAACCCACAATAGCAATGAGATATCCGCATCATACTTTATAAAGCCACTAGGAAAATGTTTATCCAGGTCTCTATGGTCTATTTACAATGCAGTAGCTATTATCCCAGAGTAAGTATGTTTCCTGCCTAGTCCAAGGACAATCTCTGCAGCTCACCTAAATAGGTATTCAGTCTTACCAAAGCTTACAAATACAGGCATTGTATCTTGTCATTAACAACAGTTCAGTGTTTGCCATGTGAACTGCTTCATGCTATCTGCCCAGTCTCTGTGGGTCAGCTTAATAAGTGATAACAACAACAATAAAAATAATAACAGCAGCTACCATTTAAAGAATACCAATTTGCCAGGCATACTAAGTACTACATGACTTATGGCTGAGTTTATTTTTACAACACACTTCCAAAATAGGCATCATTAGTCCCATCACACAAATGAGGAATTTGAGATGAAGTAATTTCTCCCAAGACAGACATTAATTGTGACTACAGCTAGAATGAAAACTCAGGTCAGTTTGGCTCCAAAGGAGTTGCTAAATCCTATTCTTAGGAAGCTTTAACATCTACACGAGACAGTTGGATACGCTTAGAGGGAGGAACATTTTTAAAAAAGCAAACACTGTTCCTAAATGCTGAATGAATGACCTCAACAATGTTCAGGGAAGGGATTAAGAGTAAGGGCAATCCCGGGGGGCTCAGTGGAGGAGGTTGTGGGAATGGGAGGTGGGACTAATAAATGCCCTTATTCATTAGGTCAGCAGAAAATGTAATATTTGGAAGTGAGAGAGGTGGTAGGGATGAGTGCAGTTGAAGAAATTCCCATTGATTTTATCTGTTCCTCTGACTGACAGAGACAAATCTTTCCCAGTTATACCTGCCCTTGCAGCTAACTTCCAACCAGAAAAGAACATCAAGGTGAAACTATCTCTTTAACGAAATGCTCATTCTCTAGCTCCTCTTAAATGCTTTAACCTGAAGCAAGCAGAGAATAAAATGCAATTACCCGGTGTAACTATGATCATTCTTCCATTGGAGGCGTGATGGCCAACGAAGAGGGAAATAGGATGGGAAAACTATGAAAGGAGACAAAGGGACTCAACATAGTGTTAGGTACGCTACACATGGTGCTGACCTGGGGTCTTGGCTGGAGAGGATGTGAGTGACTGAAATGAGAGGAAATCTAGGCAAGCTGATGCCGATGGTAGCAGAAGTAGAAGCCTTCAGGCAGGGGGCAAATGGCTGGGTTGGCAGATGTAGTCCAAGACCAAGATGCTGCATTGACTTTATAACTTCAGAAGTTCATAGCAGTTGTAACAAGTATGTCTGACACTGAACAGGCTCATTTCAGGAATTTTGCACCAAAAAACAAGATGAAGGAAGGCAGAAAAATCTTCAGTCTCAAAGGAAACAGCTACCAGAAGAAAGGTAGGCAGCAGACCTCTCCCAGTCACTTGGGGTGCAGTGTTTTGGCTTAACCTAGTCACAGAAGACAAAGACGTGGAAGAAGCGGGGGTGGGGAAATAAAAACGTCCTGAATACTCAAGAGACCCAGCTAACAACGGGGTGAAATCAGCAGCAGGAAATAGACTTTGGAAGCCTGGGGAAAATGGCAGATTTCAAACAAGTGTGCTTTGGGGCTAGTTTGAGGCTGGCTCTAGTGGGGGTAGTTTAACATCTCAAAAAATTTTATCAACTCCTGAAAGGCAGGGTTCATACCTTATTTTGTTATTTATTTGTTTGTTATTTAGTATCTCTGAGAACATGGAGACTTGCACAGACTAATACTTAATCAACGATTTTTAATTGGCTGGCTAAATGAACATATGAATAAAAGAGAATATATAGGCAGACACAAAAATGGTAAATAGAAATAATGTATCTTTTAAAGGAGAGAAGAAAAGGCTTCTCATAGCTTTCACTCAGTGCTGCCTGACCCCAGCTAGCTGAAATGCAAATGAAGGGATTCGAGTGCTAGAGAAACTTTTCATCTTTCTGCATGACGCTGAAGGGGAGATAGCCTGCCGCACTGACAGCTCTGATCCGTCAGGCAAATGGGTACAGCTGTCACCGCACCACGACTGCTCAGCCGTCACTGGTGGAGATGCTGGCAGACCTGGAAATCTGTGCATGATTGCTGAGGGCAGAGGACCTAGTCCCGAGAGAACACAAGGCTACATTTGCACTTGCCCACTGTTCACGGGAAGGAGGAAGGGAAAAAGAGGAGAGGAATAACCCCAGAATACAAAGCAAAGTAATATGCCCAGTGTCTAACCCAGACAGAGAACAATCCTGGGAGAAAGAACAATTCATTTTGAAGATACTGGGACTTCCCTGGCGGTCTAGTGGTTAAGACTCTGCGCTTCCACTGCAGGGGGCTCAGGTAAGATCAATGGTTGGGGAATTAAGATCCCGCAGATACTAGCTTACCGAGCTTACTGCCTCTCTCTTACTATGTAGTGTGTTAGGGCAGAGTCCTTCTGAAAAGGAGGCTTGAGTCCAAGCTGTCTGTTCCTCCCCTCTGCCAAAGCAGTCTTCCAGTGTAACAACATCATTAAGACTTGAGAACTTGTAAGACATGTAAGAACTTGTAAGACATGTAAGAACTTGTAAGACATGCAAATTCTGGGGCTGCATCCTGGGCCAATTAAGTCAAACTCTGGGATTAGGGCCCAAAGATCTGTATTTTAACAAGCCCTGCAGGTGATGATTTGAGAACCACTGGTCGAATCTGTGACTGAAGCAATTGTTCCCTTAGACGCCTCTCAGTCTGAACCATTTGAGGAACCCACAGAGTGGATCTAGGGTCAGGACCACTCCCCTGTTTCTTGGAATAAATGATTTGGTAACTCCAAATAAATGATTTGGACACTGCGGTTAATCCTGACTCTTGCTTCAGAAAGAATTAGTCAGTTCAAATTACTGTCAAAATATAATGTTCAAAAGTTAGAAACATGGCTCCCATAAATATAAAATTAGTCCATGGCAAAGATTTTATTCAATACATTAATTGATGTGGAAACTAGTAAGATGGTAAAGCTGAGCAACTGGATATTAATAGGCAATTAACAATAAAAGAGGAATGTTAGAATAAGATTAGAAACAAAACTGTTGAATGCCTTTTGGGGCAATAAAACCAGAACTTTGGAGGTTATTTTTTTCTATGGAACACAAATCATTTGCATCTCTACAGGATACAAATCTGCCAGTTAACACAACTTTGCAGAGTCTGGGCACTTAATTAACAGTAAATTAACAGTAATAGTAAAGTCAGGACAATGCTACAATAGCCTAGAAAATTAAATACTTCTTGGGTGGGCCTGTTGAATAATGTTCCAGAATGACATGGATAAGACAGGCAGACATCCTCATGGCCTTCTTTATAAGTCTCGGAAATTTTTTGTTAACACGACAGCTCTAGTCTTTAGGTCCTAATTCTTAGTGGAGTTGGGTGGACTCCTGGCTCATCAACCTATGAAATCTGCATTTTGTGTGCCTCCTGCTGCACATTCATTCAGTGCTGAGCGTCTGTGGCAGCAGCTGTTCCACTGCAGCGCTATGGTCCAGGCCTGATGCAGTCTCCCTGTTTCTCTGTAACCCCCCTGCACCACCATTGTGTGTGGTCATTTTGTTCTCCCAGAGGCCACCTGCAGAGAATATCAGCAAGTGCTGGTTCAAGTTCAGAAAAAAGCAGTTCGGGGGAAACTTCCATGTGCTTAAAGGCCCCTGCATGGGAACTTGATCACTGCTAGGGATTTTTTTCAAGATGCTGATCGTGTCTCTGGTAAACCAGGGGACACTTTTTCACGTCAGGAGTGAGTTTTAAACATTAGGACTAAAGAGACATAGAGGATGATGATGTGACTCGAATCGTGATGGAGAAGCTGCTGGGTAGCAGCGGCCAAAGAAAAGCAACATCTCAAAGAGAGAGGCAGGACACCTGCTGAAGACTTACCTGCATTTCATTTCTCCTAGCAGAAAAGCTGAGAAAAGAAAAAGAAAAGAAAAGCTGACCCAGACCTGGCTGTCACCTTCCATCTACAACCTTCCTATTGTCGCTGTATTGCTTCTGAAGCTGAAGGCTTCTTACCTGACAGCCATGAACTCCCAAAACAATCTGAAGATAGAATCCACGGGGTCCAAGAACTTGGGTGGAGACGCATATTGAATTTTTATTTTCACTAAATTCTAACTGGAATTGAACATTTCTTTCCTTTATTAATGAAGGCAACAAACTAGAATAGTATTAGCAGTACTTGTGACTTTGTTATGGATATTTTCACATCACTACTTTGTCTCTCTGTTTGATTTTCTAATTTAAAGGGTTAATAAACACATGTATAACTATATGACTCCTTTAAAAATAGTGTGATAACTATATTTTGTTATGAACAGTTTACTTTGGAAGCTTATGTGTTTTATTGTGTGCCTTGAAAAACATTATTCTAAGACGAGATTCATATGCTATGTCAGATTTCTGAAGAGGTTCATGGCACAAAGAAGCTTAATAATCCTTGCCTATTGTAACTTCAAACAAAGGAAAACAAAACAAAAATCGGTTTTGTTTAGTTTGCTGCCTACTTGAGGTTTGCCGGTCTTATGACGGTATTTTCTTTTGCATCAACTAAAGTTGGAAAACAACATGCCCCTGGTCATTATGTGCTATATTCTTTTTCTTCTGAGCTGATATATACATATCTTCTTTATTTTTGAAACCATTCTTCTTGTTTAAAGGTATAAGGCAATATTTATGGTTAGGATTCAAGGCGAGAGCCATTCTGAATATTCCAGCAAGTCCTAACACAAACCCAAGCAATGAATAGCCATCCGTTAATGAGAATCCAGGCAACTAGTCTTTTTGACCTCACTAAATCCTTTCCAGAGCAAGAAGCTTTTATTCTTCTTCAAGCCTCAGGTGGCAGATCAGGGGCAAAATAGTCTTTCTTCCCAATTATATGCTTCCACACTCATTGTCTATTAGGGGAGTAGAGGATAATGAAAAGGATGTGATTTTAGTTTATGATCAAACTGGGTTTTTTTTTTTTTCCCCCATTTTTGATTTGTATTCAGTGTTAGGCAGCCTGCAGAAACTCAGTTTTAGAAAAAAAAAAAGGGACAAAGACAAGTATTTGTCCTCTTCTTCTTTTCAAATTTGGCTAAGAGATGAAAAGCCAGGCAACAAAGGCTTTTGCTCGCAACCGCTTTAAGACTTAGGGTCAGAAGCTGAGAGATAAAGTGTTCAGAAGAAAAAGAGCTGAACTCAAATGCCTGCTTTGCTACTCACTGATTGTGTGATCAAAGATGTGTTATTTAATCACTCAGGCTCTTACGTGGGGTGAATGTGCTTACTAGGTAAGTAACTTTAATGGTTATAGCAAATGGAGTGCATGTTCAGATAGACCCCAGGGTTCCATTTGCCCTCTTTAGTTGGCAAGGTAGGAAAGGGTATCTAAGCACCTAAGGGTAGGTGAAGCTGGAGGGAGTGGGACACGGAGAAGAGAGACTGGATCTTGTCTCTGCATCTGGCTTCCTACCATGAAAACTATCAACTCTACTGGAGAGAGGTACTACAGGCACAGAAGAGAAGGCTCTGTGAGACAAAAGACACAGACATCTTAGTGTCCATGTGAAGAAGTAGGAAAGAGAATGGGGCAGGTGTGCCGGGCCTCTATTTCTGCAAGGAAAACATACTGTAGCTCCAGAGTAATCAGGATGGAAGGATGGGAGGAGACTCTGAGGTACCACTTAGCTTTCTTTGGGATGGAGAGTCCGGACAGGGCATCCAGAGAACTTGCATCTCAGGAGGCAGGGTGCTAGGATCAGTGGGAGGCGGGCTCATCACTCCTTGGTGACTCTATGAGCATTGGATACCACTGAAAATGAGGGCATTAAATGACTCCCATTTCTGTCACCGTTACATAAGCACACCCTTGGGTCCTCCCAGAAATGATGGGTATAGGGAGCGAGGGGGAATCTTGATGTACTTGACCGTATAGGTGGGGGCAGTGAGCCGGTAGAGTCTGAGTTATTTCTGTTGATGTTCCCACTCACAGACTGGAGGGGGCCTGGGGAAATCTGGACTGTACAAAGATAAATTAGAGGTAGTGTACTGTGAGAGATCTGTTTAAGCTATAAAGCCTTACAGAACGTGAATTTGGGGGTATTATTCTTTTCCAGAAAATTTCCCAGCACCCTGTGGGTAGTAAATAAATGCCTATTGGTTGAATTAAGGAATAAACACAAAACGACTAATTTTAGGACCCAAAGAGATTGATGAAACTAATTTACACCAATATTTCAGCTAATCACTCTAAAGAAGAGAATGTTTTATACATTTGAAGATCAACAAAACACTTATTCATTTGCCTCTTATAAACCCAGTGAAAGGTACAAGTGATGGAGAACAAGAGAGAGGGAGAAACTGGATGACTGGTTTGGTCAGCCAACTCATTTTCTCCTTCTTCATGGAAATAATACCCACAGGTCCTGTCTTTCACTGCTTTTCGTGTTCTGCTTTCAGTCATTTAAGTTTCCTATTGAAGGCTCTTCACTGAATTCGTACCCATATATTTTCCAGTTACTTCTTTATTTAGAACCCAGAAAGATAAAAGTAAATGTAGTTTTATGACATTTTGAATCTTTTTAAATGAGAAGGCTCTACTGAAGATTCTTTTTTAAAGGATGTGCAGATATTCAATAATTATTTTATCGTTTACTAGTTAAGTGTGAAACATCTGTCAGCAAAATGTCAAGTGGGTTTAGGAACTTCCCCCAGTCAATTTGATGATGTCCAGTGCTTTGATCCTTTTTGGAAATGATAGTAGTTTGAAGTAGGTGAGAATTAGCTACACATCTACAATCTCACTAACGCATGGTAATAGAGTAAAACTTCAGACCAAATTCTATCACTCATATAGACGTTTATTGAGCAAACATTCTTTACTAAGGAGGCACAAAACAGTTCATGCAACCAGTTATGAAAGCTCAGTGAATTTCTGATTCTCTGATAGTTTGGGATGATCCAACTACACCAATATAAAAGATTTATCCAAGGCATTCGCAGTAACTTTCCAAAGTCAAGATTCTGGTATGCTTACAGTCATTATTAGCCAAACAGAAATCCCTCAATTCCACATCTGGACACAGGACCACTTAAGGAACACACTTTGGGTGCCTCCTCACGGTGCAGGTGATAGGCCACTCTTTATCCCAGCATCCCATCTAGGCAAGGATGGAGCATGTCTAAAATATTTTAGCTAATTCACATAGCTTATATCACCACTAAACATGGAAATACATACACATATGAACATGTGTACATTTATGTGTGTATATGTATAAACACACTATAATAGCATTGACTAGGTCAGGGGTCAGGAAACAGTAAATATTTTAAGCTTTTCAGTCTCTGCTGCAATGTGTATGTAGCATTGTCTATGTCACAATGACACAACCTCGCCATTGTAGCGTGAAAGCAATCATAGACTATATATAAGGAAAAAACCTGAGTGTGTTCTGATTATTTATGAATAATAAAATTTGAATTTCATACAATTTTCACATATCATGAAATACTATTTCTCTTTTGACTTTTAAAAACATTAAAAAATGCAAAACTATTCTCAGCTCACAGTCTTGGACCACCCCCGAATATGCAATGGGCAGTATTTGGTCTACAGGTCGTCTTTTGCAGATTCCTCATCAAAACTATAAAACTTTAAAATCAATTTCTGCCATTATAGCTATGTCCTGTGACTGGAAAAAGATGAGATGTGAAAAGACAAAAATTATAGAACACATATTTGTAGGTGTTACCTAATTTACTTATTACAAAATTTCTTGGAGTTACTTATATACTGTATTACTTTCACTATTTTATACAAATGGAAAGGAGAGTCGAGTGACATTTTAAATACAGAAAGAGTCAAGTACAGGCCTGTCTGATTTCAAATTTCATGTGCTTTCCTCTTCAAAGTCATGCTTGTGTGTTTTCCCTTGGACACTTGGACCCTTTAAAGGAGTGGGTCTGAGCTTTTTTTGTCGGGCTTGTTCCACTGCCCAATTCCAGAGGTGCCATTCCCATTGTGTTATGTGTGAATGTCTCTTTGAGCACATAGAGTACAAAGTGGATGAAGTTGCTTGACTTTGTACAAAGAGCCTGCCTGGTTTTTTTTGACCTAGTAGGTTTTTGGAGGCTGTGAGAAACCACTAAAGTGCTTAAAGCACTGAATTGACATGACCAAATTTGTGTTTTAGAACCTAGTGTCGGGATTTGGAGCTGCATTTCAGAACAAGAATTCAGCACTAAATGAATCATTGATATGACCATTTTATGCAACAAAAAAAAAGGTACAACTATAAAAGCCTAGACTCATTTGAAATAGTAAAAGTATATTCTAAGTTTTAAAAATGGGCATATATATTTTATGTGCAAAGGGAACTGACAAAATATGTATAAAGCACATAACAAGAGAGGACTATGCTTTATTTTACATTTAACCTAAATTTACATAAAATAAAATATTAACTACATTCATTTTGTTTTACTTGGGATTTTTGAAATAGATTAAGTCCACATGTTCTTCAGAAGTACAATTTTACTATACTTATAAAAATCCACTTAATTTGACTCAGAAATACCACCTATGGGTACTATTTCTTTTGTGTGAAATAATGTATGAACTAGTATATAAATTTCAGAATTGCATATCAAAGTAGATCATTGGAAAAAATCTAAACTCCATCAATACAGGACTACTTAAAAGTTATTATATATCCATATAATGAAACAGGATGTAGTTTTAAAAAGAATGAGATGGTTCTGTATACATTGCTATTGAAAGAGCTACAATATATATTGATTAATTTTTAATTATTTAAATTTTTATCAATTATATTTTATCCCAGGAATACAAAGATTTTTCAAAATTAATTAGCAGATTAAAGGTTAAAAGACAAAATATGATATTACTATATGCTGGATAAGAATCAATGTTCAATCTTGATTTCAAAACACTTTAGGTACTGATGATTGGAGAAACCTTTCTGAATTTTATAATTTTTATTTATGCATTTATTTATTCTTAATTGAACTATATTTGACTTACAATATTATGTTAATTTCAGGTGTACAGCATAATAATTCAGTATTTCACAAATTATAGTCCATTTAGAGTTATTACAAGATAATGGTTATAACCCCCTGGGTTATACAATATATCCTTGTTGCTTAGGTATTTCATACACAGTAGTTTACATCTCTTAATCCCTTACCCCTAATGTGGACATCCCCTCTTTCCTCTCCCTACTGGTAACCACTAGTTTGCTCTCCATATCTGTGAGTCTGTTTCTGTTTTGCTATATACATTTGTTTGTACTATTTTTTAGATTCCACATATAAATGGTATCATTCAGTATTTGTCTTTATAATTTATTTCACTAGCTAGAATATTCTTTAGGTCCATCCACACTGCTGTAAATGGCAGAATTTCATTCTTTTTTATGACTGAGTAATGTTCCATATACATATATAATATTTCATATACATATATTATATACATATATAATATTCCATATATATATATATATATCATATATAAAATCTTCATCTGTTGATAGACACTGGTTTATTTAAGTGATCATGTTCAGTTCTTACTATATATCTGCCTTTCTGAGTGGGATTTTCTCTTTCCTATAGATTCTTACTTCTTTTCCACTCAGAGAAGACACTTCAACATTTTTATAGTATAGGTTTACTATGGATGAACTCTTAGTTTTTGCTTATCTGATAATTTCTTTATCTCTCCTTCTATTCTAAATGATAATCTTGCAGGGTAGAGTATCCTAGGTTGCAACTTTTTACCCTTTCAACACTTTTAATATATCATGGCACTCCATTCTGGCCTGCAAAGTTTCTTCAGAGAAATCAGCTGATAGCCTTAGAGGGATTCCCTTGTATATGACTCTTTGTTTTTCTCCTGCTGCCTTTAGAATTCTGTTATCTTTATATTTTGCCGTGTCTTGGTTTGGGTCTGCTTCAGTTCATCTTGTTTGGTACCCTCTGTGCTTCCTGTACCTGAATATCTGTTTCCTTCTTCAGGGAAGGTTTCAACCATAATTTCCTCAAATACATTTCTGTCCCCTTTTCTCTCTCTTCTCCTTCTGGAGCTCCTGTAATGTGAGTGTTTATACTCTTATCCCACAGATCTCTTAAAATGCATTCATTTAAAAAAACCTTGTTTTTCTTTCTGCTGTTCTGATTGGTAAATTCTATTATTCCATCTTCCAGATCACTTATGCATTTTTATGTATCACTTAGTCTGCTATTCATTCCTTCTAGTTTGTGTTTTTTTTTTTTTTATTTCAGCTATTGAATTCATTTCTTTTTTTTTTTTTTTTTTTATATTTTCTAGTTTCTTGTTGAAGTGTTCATTGTTTACATCAGTTCTTTCCCTTAATTCAGTTAACATTTTTATTGTCAATGTTTTGAATTTTTTATCCGGTAAATTGTTATTTCTGTTTCATTATTTAGTTTTTCAGGAGCTTTCTCTTGCTCTTTCAGTTGAGAGTAGTTCCTCTGCCCTTTCATTTTGCTTAACTTTCTCCGTCTCTATGAATTTGGGTGAAACAGTTACCAGTCTCTGTCTTGAAGAGGTGTTGTATGTGAGGGTGTCCCTATGCAGATTGTGTGTGCCCAGTACCTTTGCTGTTCGGGCAGGATTTGATGTGGATGCCAGTCACGTCTTCCCTCAGGATGTTCTGGCAGCTGGCACCTTGGCACGGGGTGGGGCTGGAGAAGGGGGAGTTATGCTGGAGCTTGGTGTGAAGCGGAACTTCCTCTCTGCTCAGTGGCTGTCACCTCTCTATGGGGAGGGTAGAGTCTGTTCCCCAGTGGCTGGAGCAGAAGCCCTGAGGGTCTGGCCTGAGCGGGTTCTGTTCTCTTTTAGCATCTGTTTTTCCCTCTCCCGTCACCAGGACCCATGCTGCAGAAAGGCAAGTGCTGAAAAAGTGGGGCCCGTGCGCAGGCAAAGGTCTGGCTGTTCAGGCACCCGTGGCTCTGCTCAGATGAGTCTTGGGGGCAAGTCCCCTTTGTCGCCCACAGTTGATCACTATTTCCAGCCTCCATCGCTCTCATCTGTTATGGAATTGTTCCTCAGGGCAAGCAGAGCCTGCACGGACTCTCAGCATGTATTGGGGGTGCACTGTGGTGGAGTAGCTGCCCTCAGAAATCTGGGGGGCTTTTGATGCACTGCTTGAGTAAGCGCTAACAATGGCCATCACACCCCGCCCAGGTTCCACCCTGGCAACGGTCACCTTTGCGTCCCACACTTGACACTTTTCCTCACTTGTGGATGCCCCAGATCCAGGGCTGCGCTGTGGCATGGCGTGAGGGGGGACGGAGCACTCGCTCAGCTTGGGCTGGGATGTGCGGTGGGGCAGCCACTAGAGAAGACCTCTCTCCACTCTGCCTCACAGGCTAGCCAGCAGTGGATACTCCTCCTGAGTGGAGTTCAGCCTTGCCACAGCCCTTCTATCTGTCCCGGCAGCCCTCCAACCAGCCAAGGGGGTTGTCTCCTCCACATAGGACCCCGGGACTGAGGTCCAAAGTGTGGCTTGACCTGCTCACTCCTCAGGATGGATGTCTTTCCATGGTATCTCCCCTTTCCTCTGAGAAACAGGTCCTGACCCAGTTGCTTTTCTTCCCTTCCTACCCAATTACATGTGTATCTGACTTAACAGCCTTGGTTACACAGGAGCCCTTTTGTCAGTTTCCAGTTAATTTTCGGTGAAAATTGTTCCACATGTAGATGGATTTTTGATGTATTCTTGGGAGGAGGTGAACTCCATGTGCTCTTACTCTGCCATCTTGATCCTGCCTCAGTCCCCTCTTGTTTCATTTTTAAACAGTTACATTTCAGTGTATATTATTTATATAAAATACATTCTATCAGTATCAGTTTGTGTTCATATGTGTTTTGTCTCTGTGTGTAAAATGATACATCATTCCTAGACAGGGGAGCACCAAGATGGGAAAACAAAGCAAAACAAAAGAAAACAAAATAAAAACTAGTTACCTCAAAGGAAGAAAGGATGCCTCCAGGAGGCCAGGCAGGGAAAAGAGGAAGGTTTTTCCTTTTTAATTTTATTACCTTTCATTCTTTTAAAATTTTGTGTTAGAAACATATTACATTTACTTTTTAAAAGCTTTAAATACGGATATCTAAGGACATTTAAAATAGCTGATTTCTTTATTTTGTTTCAGTAACTAGCCGTGTAGCAAGCCAAGTTCCTCCATCACACTAAGTCCTTTGCTTGGAGTAACAAATGTTCAGTGGATGTTTATTTGTTGTAGATGATGTTACTTCTGCTACTGATGTTCCTTCCTCATTTTTGTAGGACAGAGTTGATCTTTCCCCCGCAGCTTTTGCTAAAGTTCCCAGTTTACACAAAAGGAGCTCCATAGACTCCAATCAGAGTGATGTTGTATTAATAATAACAGCTCACATTTATCAAATATTTACTACATGCCTTGCCCTGTTCTAATAGCTGTACATGTACAGACTTGTTGCAACCTCTAAACAGCCCTCGGCGAAAGTGCTATTTACAGATGAGGAAACTGAGTCACAAAACGCTTAGACAATGTGGCCAAGGTCATAGAGCTACTAAGTGTGGGCCCGGCTTTAACCCAGTCAGTCTGGCTTCACTATGCTCTGCTGCACTCTCCACATCACTGGGGTCAATAAGCTGGTCTCTGTCAAGCACCCAAAACTTCTGCTTTGACCACAAACATTTCCAGTATTTGTTACTTCCTTGCATTAGGTTCCGATGAGTGAGGTCCAAACCACTTGGACTGCACACAGTGTTCCTCATGGTCTTATGTCTTCCTTGCACCTACCTTTGCAGTCTCATCTCTCCCCACCTCCCTCTCACCCAGTGTCCAGTCACTGAGCTGCATAGACTCTCCCAAAGCGTACATGCTCATTCTTGCTTCCCTGACTTCATAGGGCTTCCCTTGTGTGGAATATTCTTCATTCACTCCTTATGCCTGGCTGACCGCCACTCGTCCAGAAGAACCCAGATCAGGCCTTATGTCCCTTTTGCTCCTTCCTTCCCTTGAAAAAATCCCCCAGACCTGGGCCCCCACTTACACACACACCAGGCGTGATTGCTATTTCCTGTGTTCTTCCATCAGAGCATTTGTCCAGCTGTGCTCTAGTTTTCTGGTGGCATCTCTTTTTTCCTCCATGCTGGGTACTCGCTGTCGGCTGTAGCCTTATGTCCCCAGCTCTTTGTTCAGTGTGTCCGTAAATAGTAGGAGTTCAATAAAAGTCTTGTAAATGAATAAATAAGTGAAAGCTTCTAAGGGAGAACTGAATCTGCTTGACAATGCCCTGCCGCATGACTGATTTTGCAAGGCACTCTGTGATGAAAAGCAGTGATTGCCACTCCTTCTAAGTTGACTTAAATAATAGGAATGATGGATATGAAGGTTTGCAGTTAATAAAAAAATAAACACTTCCTAAAATTCTGCTTGGAGACTCAACAATTCAATAATTTTAACTTGTTATCACTTCAATAAAATATTTTTGTAAATATATTTGAGAATGATAGCAACGCTTGCTGACTTCCTAGAGGTCTATTCCATTCTTTTGGCACATTATGACTTAAAATCATCAGTGGATCACATACAGTTCTGGTTCATTTTGAACTCTTTCTTAGGGGTCATTCTTGACTCTTAACTGGCAGTCACCTTTAAGTGTATGTGTATGGTGGGTGTTTATAGCTATTTTCTTCCAAGTTACTTAAACTCTATGTCCCTGTCTTTCATCCATTGAGTTAGAAATGTTAGAGCTCTATAACTGCTTCTAGAATGATCTTGAGACCAAAAACAGTTCAATCCTTTTTATAAGAGATTTACTCATATAAACTTTTGTCTAAGAGATTTACACATAAGAATTTATTTTATTCTAAAACTTTAGGATGTGGTTCTATTACTATACCCAGGGAAACTGAAGCACAGAGAGGGTAAAGGACTTGTGCAAAGTCACACAGCTAGTAACAGGTGAAGCCAGGATTCAAACCCCGGCAGTCAGCCTTCAGTGACCATGCTTATAAACACTGAGCTACCTTGCCACTCATAGGTGGTTGTACTTTAAGACGTTGAAAAAAAAAAATCCTGCACAAATGCAACAAGAAGATTAATTCACTAAGAGACACAATTGCTGCGTTTTTACTCACAGCATTACCTCTATAGGCTATGTGACCTTCAATAGTCCACTGCATTTCTCTTGAATTTTCTCAGGCAATTTTGAACCCTAACATTTCACTATTCCATGGCTAATACTCTTTCTTTAGGACATACCTACTTGGGAATAAAACATGAGGTGGTATATCGTGTATTTATGACTTGAGCCCCACCTGCTTTTGAAGCAACACCTTTAACCATGTCTGGGAATTTCCTGTCTATTTCACGAGTTCTGCATGACACCTGCCACATCACTTTCTACTGTCCTCCATGATGGGGACTTTGCTGTTGCTATGACTACCTGGGGGTGTCTCAGTATCCTCACTGCTGTGTCAGTATGAAGATTCACATGAAGGAGGCTCCTGCCTCATGGTGCCAGAGCTACTACTTCCAAGACTGTCACACACACACATACGCATGCCCTTTCGGCCTGCAGAGCCGTGATCACTAATGCACTTACGTGGGTGGAGAATGGTCAGGAGAGGCAGTTTTAGATACCTGGAAGCCGAGGCTCTTCAACATGAAATGGGTCCCTCCCATCTCTGCTTCATTTTATTAAATAAGTGACAAAGTTACACTATCCTGCCTACTCAATTCTCACATGAATTTGAGTTAATTAGTTTTTACAGTTTCTTACTCGTGGCTGTTTTTTTTTTTTTTTCCCCTAAGTTTATGGAAGTTAAATCAGTGAACAAATCTGAGTAGCAGATGCTATATTTTGCTAGGAATCTCTAGCTCTTCCTGATGTCTGAAGCATTGTCATTGGACCAAAGTTATGCACCTCACATTTATTCCTTCCTGTTGAATCCTTCCTCAGTCAGGATCTTGGTCATAAACACAACTTGGATTTAAACTGGGTCCTCCCTCACTCCAAACTATACTGTGGAAACACCACCAATTGTAGCTAACACTGTGCTATCCTCCTTGATGGCAAGTAGATTTGTGTGTGTGTGTGTGTGTGTGTGTGTGCACAAACATAGAAAGAGGGAAGGGCATTGTCACTAACGTGGGGTATGATCATGAAGGTGAGCACAAACCATAAAGCGTTAAGACATTAGTAACATTATAAGAATTTCTGTATTTTGGCACTCCTAAATTCACTGAAATTTACTGAAAGTGTCCACCCTTGAAGAAGACAACTAAAAATGATGACAGCTTCAAACTTGAACCAGTTGGCTAGTGGGTAGGATTCCCTACCATTTAGCAGAAATACATTTCAGACCTCATGAAGACCAGTACAGGTAATTGACCACTGAGGAAAAATTCTGAGCACAGAGATCTGCTGGGGAGCGAGCATCTGGCCCTCTCACAGGCTGTTGCCAGGTGGCAGGCACTGAGGCAGCCATGGAGCTTGCTGCACACCTGGACGGAACAGGTGAGCACCACTGCTCGGTCGCTGGGCCAGGTGCATTGCCCGCGGTCCCAGGAGGAGTCTGGCGCAAACAGGACCACACCGCGTCTTCTTTCACTGCAGAGTAAAAGCGACAATATAATTTATTCAGGATGAGTCCAGATTCGTAATTGGACAGGTGTGTGAGAAAGCTCTGGCTGTGAGCACAGAGTGCTCTACTATGGAACTTTTCTGTCGACATCCTTTCAGCACTTCCTGTCAGGCTAACCTTAACCCTGTCAAGTCAGGCACGGGCAGGTGGTGGGACTGGCCAAGAAGGAGAGAAACATGAAGTTGTGAAAATCAAACACTAACCCTCAGTAGTGATTTCCCCCTTTTCTCAAGTTTCCAAAGGCCAAAGGAAAAAGGGACGCTCTCATATCTTCTAGGATCTGTTGTTCTGCATCACCATCTGCTGACTTTTTTTTTTTTTAACATCTTTATTGGAGTATAATTGCTTTACAATGGTGTGTTAGTTTCTGCTTCGCAACAAAGTGAATCAGCTATACATATACATATGTTCCCATATCTCTTCCCTCTTGCATCTCCCTCCCTCCCACCCTCCCTATCCCACCTCTTTAGGTGGTCACAAAACACAGAGCTGATCTCCCTGTGCTATGCGGTTGCTTCCAACTAGCTATCTATTTTACGTTTGGTAGTGTATATATGTCCATGCCACTCTCTCATTTTGTCACATCTTACCCTTCCCCCTCCCCATATCCTCAAGTCCATTCCCTAGTAGGTCTGTGTCTTTGATTAGTTAGCTTTTTCCCAGATACCATCTCTGTCACCTTGAATACTGGTGGGGGATGGAATTAGGAGAGAGACGGGAGTGGGAGGGAGGGAAAAAGGAAGGAGAGAGAAATATTTTGTTTAATTCTAGAAGAGAATCATTGGAGGATTTAGCTGAGATTGAAGTATTTTTTCCAGAGATGAAAATTCAAAGGAGAAAGGTAAGGATGAGGAGGGAAAAGTAGGGGAAGGAAATGAGCATCGATTCACTTAGCATTCACAAGGGACTGTGCTAGGTGTTTGTAAATACCCAATACCCAACATCCTTCCTCACTCCCATTTCAGGAACAAACAAACAAAAAACCTCTTCAAATTCAATATCCTAATCCATTTATTCTCATGTAATCTAGCTTACTAAGGGGCTGGCCACCTGGGTTTCATTTTTGCCTCTGGCATTGACATTCATTGTATGACTTTGAACATTTGCCATTGCTTTCATGTATCTAATTTTCCCTAGTGGGAAAAATAGATTAGGAATACTATCTTAGCCCTCCCCTGATAATATACGAGAAATACTGCCTCTAGGAAATATCAGTGGAATGGGGTCTAGCTGTCTACAGAGTGTTATTATTGATGCTGTTTTGGAAGGCACTCGTGGTTATCCAGACTGGGAACCAGGCCGAATTGAAACGACACCATCTTTGCTCCAAACAATTAAGTAGTTGCCATTTATCACTCCCTAGAAATAATGTCTTCAACACTGTATGTTAGGTGTGCAGGTTAGTCAGATGGTTCCCAGGTAATTACTAGAATCAAATGCTGTTGAGCTTAACATGCCCCTGAGAACCCCATGAACTCCCACCGAGTCAGCCAGGACATCAGGAGGTGAAGAGCCCAGATGCTACTCGAAGTCTGCCATGCTGGCTCACCCCATTTACCTTGTGTGTGACAGCTGTTCCAGGAATGATGAGATACTCCTTACCCACCGAAAATATTTCAGCCATGCAGCTTCCTGCTGGATCTTCCAGTGACAGAATGGTGCAGCTCACCTTCCCCCTACGACCACTATTGATAAAGGAAGTCATCTTCAACTAGGTGGCCTCCGTATGGATTCTATGAAAACAGTCTTCCCAGGTGACTTGTGACTTAGGAGTTGGCCTATGTGACAAGGCTCTCCAGGCCTCATCTGGACTCTATGCACAAAATAGGCTGCAAGAGCTCATCATGCATCTAATGAAAACGTTTTCTCTAAAGTGGATCTGTTTTATAAACATCAATTTCAGTTCGTGGGCAGATACGGAAGGGTTTTATTTTCCCCTCACCCTGCATTTTCCTAAATGAGGCAATCCAAGTTAAAAAAAAATTAAATCTGTACAAATAATTCCCCCCCCCCCAAAAAAAGCTATTTGCAAGTATGTAAAGATTTAAATTTACTTGGAAGTAAGAGGAAAGAAACTGATTAGGGGAAATAAGGAATCCACCTTTTACATACAACTTTCTAAGGTCATGATGGGGATAATGGTTGCATAACAATAAGGATACTAATAATAGTTATAACCACAGCTGACATTTGGTTCCTTGTTCTGCTAACAACTTTACATGCACTATTTCATGTAACCCTCAAACAACCCTGTACAATTGCTTATTATGTCAATTTTAGAACCAGTGCTAATGGCTAAGAGAGAGTTAGAATTACAGAAAAAACAATTCTCTCCATACTTGGAATTTTTTCTACTTCCTGTTTTATCATCTCCTGATAATATAGTCTTTAGAAATGTAGCTTTTAAACCAGGAATCTGGATTGGGATATGAGCTAAAGATAGTGGAAAAAATTTAGTCTGGAAGAGAGAAGGCATTGTTTGTGAGGTGGGGATCGGGGGAAGCAGGTGCCTGTGTTTTTGGATGATGGAAGAGACTCTACAGTTCTTGAGGTCAGTGCACCTGCCTCTAGGAGACTCTTGTCTCCTTCGTCCTGGAAACAATGAGAATGGCTTCTCTAAAAGACAAAAGCAAAACAAACAAAAAACCAACTATGGTGCCAACATGGCTCCCCATCCAAATGTTTACCCTCCCTAATGCTTGTTCCATTCTTCTATGATTTTTTTCTTTTTCTTTTCTTTTTTTCCTGTGTGTGATAAGCACTAAAATGTCATGATCTACATGGACTAGGGGTGATACTGGCAACCTGTGATACAAAATGATTTTTAGTGTTCCTCACCTGACTGAAGGAAATGTGGGCATTTTTTTATTTATCGAGAGGAAATTTACATCAAAAGCTCTATGTTTGGGGCTTCCCTGGTGGTGCAGTGGTTGAGAATCTGCCTGCCAATGCAGGGGACACGGGTTCGAGCCCTGGTCTGGGAAGATCCCACCTGCCGTGGAGCAACTGGGCCCGTGAGCCACAACTACTGAGCCTGCGCATCTGGAGCCTGTGCTCCGCAGCAAGAGAGGCCGCGATAGTGAGAGGCCCGCGCATCACCATGAAGAGTGGCCCCCGCTTGCCGCAACTAGAGAAAGCCCTCGCACAGAAACGAAGACCCAACACAGCCAAAAATAAAAAAAAAAAATTAACTGAAAGAAAAAAAAAAAGCTCTATGTTAAAGCCTCCAAAATGAGAATCGTTAGCTTCTTGTCGTAACATTCTTTCCTTTTCCTACTTCTTCCGTTGCTCAGCAAAGCTCCTCTAACCCTCACTGTTGATATCATCAACTTATTAATCCGCTAAAAGCACTTTTTCATAGCATATTTCATGTTAAGGCTTGTTTACATAATTATGTGTTACTATATGCTTTCCCAAATTGACTGTGAGCTCCATGAGAGCAGGAACTGCATTTGTCTTATTTAGTGCTTTATCTCAAGGACCTATCTTTATGCATGGTATATAATAGGTGCGTAATAACTGTCTCTGCAATGAATCGATGAATGTACGTATTTTGTTTCAGTTAATAGATTCATTGTTAACATAGTCATACTTAATACATAACACTTCTTTCTCAATATACCTGAATATACAATCACCAAGATCAGTTGATTCTACCTCTTCAATAGGTCTAAAATTCATATTCTCCTTTCCATCTTCTCATTACTTCAGCCTTTGTTATATGTAATGTGCTTTCACTTGAAGTATTAGGAAAACCTTTATCTAGCTTTCCCAAATTCAACCCAATCCTGAACAAGATATAGCACATGACACTCACCTGCTTAAATTCCTTAACACTGCCCATAGAATTTAATCAAGATCACAGTGAGCATAGCAACCAAATCAAGGAAGACCTGAGGGTGTCTGAAAAATTTCTTTCGTTGAGTCAAACTAATTGACTAAGGCCATGTCTTTCTAAATAACATGTTTTGGCTCTTTTTCACATCTTCCTGAACTGGTTTTAGAAATTCCCTTTTTTTTTTTTTTTTTTTTTTTTATTGAATACTATTTCCTTTTATATCTCTTTGAGGATTTTAAGCAATTTATTTCAAAGTCTCATTCATTTTGCTTAATTATCTATAATTTTGAGGGGCATGAAGTATACTGTTTACTGGATCTATAAATTATCTTTCATGGTTTTTAAAGTAAAAATTTAATTTTAGAATAGTTTAGCTTTAGAGAAAAATTGATTAGAAAATACAGAGAGTTTTCATATAGCCTACACCCCATTTCTCCTCTTATTAACATCTTACATTAGTATAGTACGGTTGTCACAACTAATGAACAGATATTGATACAGTATTGTTAAGTAAAGTCTATACCTTATGTAGATTTTCTTGGTTTTGACATAATGTCCTTTTCCTCTCCCAGGATCCCAGTTATCATTCTTAATAACTATATTACACTACTCATTATCACACGGATCATTCTAGTTTCTTCCTTTGCTTTTTTGTAGCATCTCACTCCAATATTAGGAAAATTGGACCCCACTTTTCACCATCTTTTAACTTAATTGTTCAGTTTCAGTATAGATGTATAGTGGTTTCAGAATTGTTAACCCATACTGCAGAGGGAAGTAACTTTATCAACTAGAGTGCAGTAATTATGTACAGTTCCTTTGGCCTTTAGTATTAAAGACTCCACTCATTTCCAAAATTATTTAGCTCAGCATCTTTCCCCTGCCACCCACTTCAATGAAGTTGTAATACACTTAGATCATTTGTCACATCCAGTAGTCCATCCTGAGATTTCCCTAAACTCTTAGATGATATTTAAAAATGTGTACACATTAAGTTTCACTCTTTGTGCCACCAAGTTCTATGGATTTTGGCACATGCATATTGCTATGCATTCTTCATTATAATATCATACAGAATGAATTCACCACCCTAAAAAATCCCCTGTGATCCACTTATTTACCCTCTCTCCCCAGAGCCCTTGGAAATCACCAATCTGTTTACCATTTCTACAGTATTGCCTTTTCTAGAACATCATACAAGTGGAATCATACAGTATGTAGCCTTTTCAGACTGGCTTCTTTCACTTAGCAAAATGCATATAAGACTCGAACATGTCTTTGCATGACTTGCTAGCTCATTTCTTTTTATATCTGAATAATATTCCACTGTATGGATATACTAATTTGTTTATCCATTCAGCTATTGAAGAACGTCTTAGTTGCTTCCAGTTTTCGGAGATTATGAATAAAGCCGCTATGAACATTCATGTGCAGGTTTTTGTGTGCACATAAATTTTCAAATCAGTTGGGTAAATACCTAAGTGTGTTCGTGCTGGATAATATGGTAAAACTACGCTTAGTTTTGTAAGAAAAACTATCTTCCAAACTATCTTTGGAACTATCTTCCAAAGTGTCTGTACCATTTTGCATTTCCATCAGCAATGACGAGAGCATTTGCTGCTCTGAATTCTTGCCAGAAATTGGATGGATTTTAGTTATTCTATTAGGTGGGTAATGTTATCTCATTGTGGTTTTAATTTGCACTCCCTAATGGCAAATAATGCTGTGCATCCTTTCATATGTTTACTGGGCTTCTGTGTATCTTCTTTGGTGAAGTATATATGTAGCTCTTTTGCCCATATTTTAATTGGGTTTTTGTTTTCTTATTGTTGGATTACTGTTTTGTATATTTTGCATACAACTCTTTCATCACATGTATGAGTTTTCGGTTGCTTCAATAACAGATTTTCATAAACTTAGTGACTTGGAATAACAAAAATTTGTTATCTTGTAGTTCTGTAGGTCAGAAGTCTTATAGGAATTCTGCTGGGCTAAAATGAAGGGGTCAGCAAGACTCTATTCTTTCTTTGAGGCTCTATGGGAGAATCCATTTGCTTGATTTTCTAGCTTCTGGAGGCTGCCCAGATTCCTAGGTTCATGTCTCCCTTCCTCCATCTTCACAGCCCCAATATTGCATCTCTATGACCATTCTTACCTAGTCTCCCTCCCTGTGACTCTAGTGGGAAAGGTTTTCTGCTTTTAGGATCTCTGCGATTAGATTGGGCTTACCAGGTAATCCAGAATATTCTCCCATCTCAAGGTTTTTAACTAAGTCACATCTTCAAAGCCCCATTTGTCTTGTAAGTAACATATTCACAGGTTTCAGAGATTAAGACGTGGACATTGAGGGAGTGGGCAATATTCCGCCTATCACATCAGATATGTGATTTGCAAATATTTTCTCCAATTGGTGGTTTGTCTTTTTATTTTCTTAACATCTTAATGGTGTCTTTCACAGAAGTTTTTAATTTATAATAAGACAGTCCCGGCTAAGCCCAGCCTTCTAGCCATTTCTATCAAGAGGCTAGAATTCGAGGACTCTTTCTTAAATCCTCCAGACAAGCCCATCTATTGGTAACATACCAATCAATGTGTGACCTCAGTTGATGCCATGTGGAGCAGGAACGTTTCCTAGCCAAGCTCTGCCCAACTTCTTGGCCCACAAAATTATGAGATATAGTAAAAATGGTTGTTCTTTAAGCCACTGCTTTTTAGGGTAGTATGTTACGAAGCAGTCAAAAAACACAGAATGAAATGTTATACAACAATGATAATAAATAAATTATTGCTATATGTAACAATGTGGGGGAAATTTCACAAACATAATGTTTACAAAAAGAAGCTAAGCACAAAAGAGCACAGATTATATAATCCCATTTATATGGCATTCAAATATAAGCAGCACTAATCTGTGATGTTAGAAGTCAGGATAGTGGTTACTTCTGGTAGGGTGTAGACTGGGAAGGGATGCTGAGTTGCTCTTAAAGCTCACGCTTTCGTGAAAACTCACTATGATATGATAGGTATATGAATAATGAGTATTAGATAAAATAATGCATGCACATGTTTAATGTAGTGCTAGGATATCGTAAACACTAAATAGATGAAAGTTGTTGCTTACGATGATGAGGAGGAGGAGGAGGAGGATGATGTCATTTGAAATTTCTGGAGGGAAATAACCTCCAGCCCTAAAAGTATTAAAATCTTTGACTATTTTGTAAATTCATTAAGCTACCCTTCTGGTTTTGCTCTGTACTCACAACACTTCCCTAAGATGAATTTCTTTATTCAACATATATTTACTGACGATTTACTGCTAATATTGAATCCAGGCTTCTTTGACCAAAACATATGTTCTTAGATAAGTTCTTTGACCTCACTCTTTCTAAATTTTCTTATCAGTAAAATAAAGATACTATCTTTCCTGTCTACATCATAGTATTGTTCTAAGATAAACTGAATCGATTTAAACTATTAAAAACATATTTATATTGAAGTTATCCTCATAATATTTTACTAAGCACTGCAAATGATACCAAAGAGTATACCATGTAGCCTCTTGCCTCAGAAAGTTTACAATCTACCTTGGGAAATGAGACATGCCACTTAGGAAAAATATTATATAAATAATAGTAAAAGGACAGTCTGTGGTTAAATAAAAATATATGGGATGAAGTTTTAGCAGTGTCTTCAAAATTCCTAATTACTGAAATCTATCATTTTTTTCTAAGTTCTTATTTTTCTAAGTTTTGAGAACAAAATATGTTGATCTTGAGCGTCAGAGGGCAAAATAAGCTTGGGACCACATAGACATAGGTTCAAATCAGCTTTTCTCCTTAACATAAGTGAGTCTCTGGACTAGTGTGAGCCTCAGTTTTCTCAGCTATAAATTAGGGTAATAACTTTGTGGTAACCTATGCAAAAAAAATAAACCTGTCACATCAGTAACAAAGCTTATCACCCTGAGCTTATGTAAAGTTCTGCTCTACGCCAGGAATTTTTCTAAGAACTTCATATGTTTTGCTTATTTAATAGATGAGGAACGTAAGGAAGAGAGGTTCATTGATTACCAGACAGCATACAGCCAGTAAGGGGTAAAGACAAGACATAAAGAAAAGTAAAGCACCACAGTGCTTTAAGGGATGAATAACTTTCAAGGGATGAATAACTTTCAAGGGATGAACAAAAGTAAATAGATTTACAGTCAAAGTGAATATGAAGAGATTTTGTGTTAGCTAAATAACATCAAGAAGAACATTATGCTTTTTTTTGAGACAATAAGTGCTTATAAAATTTCAACAATAATCCAAAGCACAATAATCATTACTAGCTTATATTTTAAATCTAAATTTGATTGATGTGTCAGTACTCTAGTATTCATAACATTACAAAATTAAGAATTTTATTTAACCCTTATTTATTTCATTCTTTTAAAACAATGCATCTTTGGAGATTGTTATATTGAAATTCTTCATTTCCTGTAAGAAGGTTGTAAAATCAGAATTTCAACTTTCCTATCTCAAAATTTCAAAAGACGGAAAAATCCCAAAATCATACATCACAATAACGTCCATGAGTAATCATATTCAATTTAGACAAGTAAAGGATATAAAGAGTATGAGGAAAATTTGTGTTTTTTTGAATCAAACTGAAAACTAGCATAAACTACACATATTATTTAATAAGACTTCTTTAATAAGTGTGAATCTACAAGGGATAACATTTTAAACACAAGCTTGTCGAAATAATTCCTATATACTCCGAATCATTTTCGGTAGTTGAAAGATTTTTGAGATTTACCCATTTACAATCACAGCTACTAAGTTCTTTCAGAAAATATGACTTAAAGCTTTTTATCCCCATTAATCAAATTCTGTCGTGTACAAAAATGTTAGCGATATCATTAAATGTGCCAGCTGAGTGTGTCCATTTAGTATTGTCAATGTACTATATAATGACTGTAGAATTAATCTAACGGCTATAATGTCATTGTTCATGTACCATATTGTTAATGCTTTAAACTGAGACTATTAAAATTTTTAATAATAAACACTAATGTTAATAACATATAAAAAAATTTCATATTCATAGCCCTTAAACTTTTCTATAAAGATGATTTAACTATTCTATTTCTTGCATGCAAGATACTTTTCTCATTTGGAAAATATGTGGTTTTGACCCCTATGCCTAGGGACAGATAAAAAGAGAAAATGTGCATGAATATTAACAGGAAGTGGTGAGTATTTGGATGGAGATGAGTGAAGGCAAAGGAAGGTTAAGAAAAAAATACAAATAATATTTATATTTATGTAATACAAAGACAATGCAAAAACTTAAGCCTGCATAACTGGGATAATGATAGTATCACTGATAGAATTAGGAGGTGAATCTGATTTGTCAGTAAAAGCAGAGGAACAGAGAAGAAAAGATGTTGGAGATGACCAGTTTTTTTCTACTACATCAAACTAAAAACTACTATTACATCAAACTAAAAACCTTATGAACAGCAAAAGAAACACTTAACAAATGAAAAGGCAACCTATGGAATGGGAGAAGACATTTGCAAACCATATATCAGATAAGGAGTTCATATCTAAAATGTATGAAGAACTCATAAAACCTCAACAGCAACAACAACAAATACCCAAATTCTCCAATTTAAAAATGGGCAGAGGAAAAAATAGACATGTTTTTCCCAAAGAATAGAAATGGCCAACAGATACATGAAAGATGCTCAACATCACTAATCATCAGGCAAATGCAAATCAAAACCACAATGAGATATCACCTAACACTTGTTAGGATGGCTATCAACAGGAAGACAAGAGATAAGTATTGGCAAGGATGTGGAGAAAAAGGGAACCCTTGTGCATTGTTGGTGGGAATATAAACTGGTTTAGCCAATATGGAAAACAATATGAGGTTTCTCAAAAAAATTAGAAGTGCAACTATCATTTAATCCAACAACTTCACTTCTGGGTACATATTCAAAGAAAACAAAAACGGGATATCAAAAAATATCTGCACTCCCATGTTTATTGTAGCACTGTTCATGATAGCCAAGATAGAGAAACAACCTAAATATCCATCAACAGATGAAAGGGTAAAAATGATGTGATATATTTCTACAGTGAAAATTAGTTATCCTTGACAAAGAAAGAAATCCCAGCATTTGTGATACTGTAAGTGGATCTTGAGGGTATTATGCTTGGTGAGATAAGCCAGACAAAGAAAGACAAATTCTATATTGTATCCCTTACAGTAGAATAAAAAAAAACAAAAAAAATCATAAAAACAGAGAGGACAATAATAGTTACCAGGGGTTAGGAGTTGGGAGAATTTGGGAGATTTTGTTTAAGGGTACAAACTTGCAACCAGTAGATAAATAAGTTCTGGAGATCAAATCCACAGCACAGTGATTACAGACAACAATACGTATTATAAACATCAAACTTGCTAAGAGACTAGATTTTAAATGCTCTAATCACAAACAAGAAATGATAATTATGTGACACAATAGAGGTGTTAGCTTAAGCTATGATGGTAAACACATTGCAATATATAAATATATCAAATCAGCACAGTGTACACCTTAAACTTACACAATGTTATAGGTAAATTATGTCTCAATAAAAATGTATATTTTTGGCATAGACGAAATTGATCTGATTTTTTATTCTTCCTGGAGGGTTTCCACTTTTTTCTTCTGAAGGTTGAATCCAAAGGGGTCAGAGAATTAATTTGTTCTGGGTTAGTGATCAGAAGTGTTTTCTTTCTAGAGCCTTTTTTAAAGAAGTTCTGTTATAATAAAAACCTCTCCCACCGCTCCTTCTAAAGTAAATTGTATTTTTGTTCAAAATATTTGCTGCATCTCTCTGAAAAATTGTTTATACATTTGTGCTTTACTGATATCAAACTTGGCTTTGTGATTAGCTTTAATCAATGAAATGTGAGTGGAAATGATGTGTACTGCTTTCAAGCAGTTTTAGAGTCATCTCATGATTTCACCACATCCTCTTTTGACTCCCAACTGAAAATGTCCCAGAGAGGGTCTATCCTTTAGCCTGGATCCAAGATATAAGATTACATGGATGAGAGTCCTAGGAGTCCCCAAAATGGACATGAGGCATAAGTGAGAAACAAACCTTATTGTTAAAAGCCATTGAGATTTTTGGCTTGTTTGTTATTGCATCCTAGCTTAACCTAAGCTGGCTGATACAGCCCCCAACAAAGAAGTTCTGCTTTGCTGTTTTAAATAATGGGTCAAGGGGAAAGGCTAAGGCAAAGAGCTTCAGGTTGATGCGAAAAAGTCTACACAGTGCCCTCTCAAGTATGAGTGGGAGGGTTGTTTTTGACATTTTGAATTAGACAATTTTTTTTTCTTTTGAAGAGCCTTACAAGATATTTAGCATCTTTGATCCTTAAGGTGATTTATGTACCACCACAACCTCCCATACCAGATTATAACACTCCAATCATTAAAAAACAGAGAACAAACAAAGAAAACCCCCTAAAATCTCTGGTGGGTGGTGGTACTGCCCCCGCTTGAAAACCACTAGATCAACTGATGTCTACAAACTACAGATTGAGAATGTGTAAATGCTAAGCATCTCATCTAAACAGATAGCCCTAGAGGACAGGCAAGGAATCCTGTGTTTCTTTGCATCTCCTCCAGTTCTGAACAAATACCGTTGCATGAGCAATTCTTCTTAAAAAATTGAATGAACTAAGATGATTATGAATTCTGATCTATTCCAAAAGGAAGACCACAGTCTCCTCATCTTCAACCTACAGGCAGTTTATATACAGGAAGAAGAATTTCCTGAGTTTTGGGATTAAAAAATGTGAGAAGCTATATTGGTACCTCTTAGTTCAGTGTATAAATACATTCGCTCCTGGGAATTTTATCCTCATGTAAAATTCTCTTTTTCTATTGCCCAGTCTAAAAAAAATGGTAAATGGCTGTTAGAAAGGTCCAGATTGTGGTAGGTAGTTAGTGAACCTGCACCAATAGAAACATTCATGATTCCTTTTCCATCCATTCCAGACTTGAATTGTAACCTTGGGCAGCTAACACGGTTCCCTGAGTCTTTGTTCTAAGATCACAGAGAGAATAGATAGGCAGCTATGCATAAAGAGTGTCTAAAGTGTTGCTTTTTCTCTGTGGGGCTCATACCAGAGTCTGTGTGTTGTTGCAAGCTGAGCTGCTCCCTTCTCTGCTAATTGGATCATCGATGGTAAAAACTGCCAGGCTTATCCTTAGGCGATGTAAAGCACGGAGGCTGAAAGAAGAAAAAGGAATAACCTGTAGTGAGAGAAAGCTGGCAGGAAGACAGGCACAGACATCGCTTATCTCAAATGCTGAGCAGTGGAAGGTGTCGTATCTGAGGGATTTAGGTGTACAATATCAGCACTTCTTGTTATGATTGTTTAGGATCCTCTGTCAATGGATTAGAAAGGACAAGAGAGTCCACAGACCATCAGATAAAGCAAGATCAAAAGAGCAGGGAGGAGTAACAGAATGGTACCCCACCTCCCACTTCCCTCTTTTAAGCATCCACCTGCTCCAGAAAGGTTCTGTTAAAACACTGCAGGATGTCTGAATATGACTCAAAGCACTCATTTTGTTAGTCATGACAGGCTGCTAGTCTTGAATGTCCACTTGGGTGCATTTCTGATTGTTTCACACAGTAGATTATTTGTCCAATTTAGGTTGTGATTTCCTGGGAAAGAGAATGTTCACTCTATATCAGCAGCAGTGCAAGTGATAACTTCATTGATGTCAGCCTTGTCGCTCCACCAAGTCTGTTCGATTTACTTAGGGCAAGGTGTCTATCTTAGTTCCTCATCTCCCTCCCACTACTTAGCACACTGATGGACCACTTGCTGACTAAAATAATAGGGTATAATGAATCATAGTCTAAGTATTTATTTCCCTTACCTCTATAATTGGTAATGCCAATAAAAATATCTTTTATTTCCTGAGATAGCAAGTACATTAAGATTGATTTGAAGTTGCCATGTCCTTTTCTTTCCAAAACCATAACTTAGCCTTCATCCAAAATGTGTTCATAGTAAGAAAATTTGATACACGTTAACTTTCTGAAAGCATTTGTCATATCATAAAAGATAGATATTTGGGGGGGCTCCTAAGACATAATTTGAGAAAGAGGTCTCCGGTTCTTTCTAAATTGCAGAATGTCTAAATTTCTGGTTCCTCTAACAAATAGAAGCTCTTTACATATATATGTATATCCTTGAAAGGAGAATAAAGCACCTGGTTGGAATTTTTTTAACTTTTTATTTTACTTTGGAGTATAGTTGATTAACAATGTTGTGATAGTTTCAGGTGTACAGAAAAGCTGGTTGGAATTTGCCCTTTATTCTTATTTTGACATGCTTCTTTGCCTTTTATATTGTGTGTGTGTGTGTGTGTGTGTGTGTGTGTGTGTGTTGATCAGAATCTGATTAAATTTGCTTCAGCATACTCTTTTACAGGTTATAGCTGGGGTTGATGGGGATTTTAAGAGCAGTAGTTTATGAGTCTTTGAAAATGATCTGCAAATATTCCTTGACTTAGTAGAGACTTATTCTGGTTAGATCCTTGGGAATAGTTGAAGTTCAAGGTCTACAGACTCTTGGAGACTCTAAATATGTTGAATGCACCTCTTGGAAAAGCTGAAACATTTTCCAAATTTTAAAGCATTTATCAGGCCTTTCCACGTATCATACTTCCTTTTGAATCCACATTTCCTTGAAAGTGAGCCAAGGATATTTATAGATGAATTCAAAACTCTTTGTTGTTCAAGTTCTGGGCCATTCTTAATAGCTGCTCTGAAAACTCATTTTGGAAGATAATGGGTGAGCACAGAAATAACAGGTTTTGAGGATATAAAAACCTGGATTCATATTTTTAAGTTTTCTTAATATCTAAAATGGGGTTAATAATACCTATATTGCAGAAGTATTGTGAAGTTTAAATAGGCTAGTATATAGACTTCTTAGAAGATTCAAGAAGTGGAAACTTTATTATTTGTCTTTAAAAATATTCAACATGGCTGTTGTATTAAATAAGATAAACCTTATGTCATTCTCTATAAATTAAATTCTATCTAAAAGAAAGAAGAAGAAATTTCAAATAATAATAAAATATGGGTCACCAGGAAAAAAAACTATGAAATAAATATGATAATAGCATCTCTAAGAAAAGATGACACTGCAGAGCATCAGCTATGCCATCTCTTTGGAGGCATGTCTCATTTCAATATCCTTTCTTGTTCTTTTCATCTGGATTTCTTTATTTTTCATATGAAGGTTTCAATGAGGTCAAAATGAGATCTATAGATACAAATGTGTTTTGAACAGTTAAAAGCAACGTGCATATAGAAGTTCTTCTCCCAATGATGTCTCCTTTACTGTCACCATTAGGAAATAACTGTTTTGTGGTGAAAAGAAGTCTTCCCCATTGTGAGATTTTTTTGTGACTATTTTGATATAAGTGGTCCTACAATGCTTTAGCAACTTCTTTTTCTTTTTTTTTTAATTTTTATTTTATGTTGGAGCATAGCTGATTAACAATGTTGTGTTAGTTTTGGGTGTACAACAAAGTGATTCAGCTATACATATACATGTATCTATTCTTTTGCAACTTCCTTTTCTTTACATGGTCTACAGTAACATTTTCTTTATGGTTCATGGACAAGATTATTAACTTGAATCTTTCTACCCTTCTGTAAGAGAGTGACACTGTCAGAACTTTTGTAGTGTGGAATGTTGTTTCCCCTACACTCACTCTGGAGGAGGTCATTGAGAGCATGTGATCACCAGTTGATGCTTAAGCTGGACTCCAGCAACTGGAAACTCCTCAGCCCCTCCCTGTCCTTGGAATTTACACTCTGCCCACCCTTCCCACAGTGGGAACCAGTCTCCAAGTACAAAGACTTGAGAGAGCAAGGTGTCATTAGGGCCATCTGGACAGTATATGTGGCTGAACCCAGATAAGTCCTCTATATAAAATTTTCAGATTCTGGTAGGTGGGTGTGATGAACTACTTGTTTTTTGGCCACCCAATCTGGAGTAGTTTGCCTCATTCTTCAGTGAACTTTCTCCCTGCCCTTCGCGTATGGGGACCAGTTTGCAAACCAACAATTGGCAAGCCAGTTAGGAGACCAAAGAAATGGGTCTTGGGAAAGAGGCATCTGCAGGGGAAATCCCAAGTTGGCCATCAATCTCTATGTGTGGAGGGGTGGATCATGTGTTAGATGTTTGTGGACAAGCATGTGAATATGCGGATGCCCCAAAGACACTGACTGGCTTAACATGCTTGTTTGAGGAACTGTGCAGAATGCACTATGTCAAAAAAGAAAAATGAATAGTTGCCACAGTGGGCTGGCCTCTACTGTGGGCATTTTGGCTGGCCGTCAATGCCCAACTAGAGGCTGAAGCTCGAGTTAGAGAGTTGGAAGAACTGAAGTTAGAAAACAGTTGTCCACTATTCTGCTATTTTCAGGGCTGACAGACAAGGTGGAAGAACAGAATAACTTGGAGACTCTAGCGTGCCATTTTGCAAAGCTAGGAGGGCACAAACTGCCATGGATGAAGATCCAGGTGCTTGTAACCAAGCCCGATTAGGATGCTAAGAGGTAGAATCCCTTGGAAAAATGAGGAGAACAAAGGGAAAGTGTTGGGATGATTGACAATGAAACAGATGAGTGCCCTATGCCATCTGATTCCAAATACAAAGGAAAAAAATTAATAGTAATTACCCTAGACTTATGATGATAAATAAATATACTACAAAACTCCTAGGAGATAACTTGCATTCTTTCTCAATGTTTTCTACCTCCTGGTTCATAAGGTGATGACACTCAGGATGACAACCAGGAAGCTGATGCCCTAGCCCTGGTACAAATCTAAGCAACTGATGCTTCAGTAGACACAGCAGGTTGGGTGCATAGAAAGAACAGACAGCATGGTGCCTGGGTAGGATGGCATATTGCCAAGGACGCCACATTGCCCTTGAAATATATCAACTTGGTTAATGTGGTAATGTTACTGAGTCCAGGCTTGCTCTGCTTGCTGCATGACAGGCCAATAAATCGGGAGATGAGGTGTTGAGGCAAGGAATAGTGACTTTATACAGAAAGTCAGGCACCCGAGAAGATGGTGGACTAATGTCCTAGAGTACCATCTTACTGGGGTCTGGATGCTAGTTTCTTTTATAGAACAGAGAGGGGGAGAAGGTGAGAAGTAAAGTAAAAAGGCCATAAGTTTTATAAAACATCTGGTTTGGCCAGGCTCAGGGAGGGGATGTGTTAATTTCTTCTTTCTTGCAGGCATTCACGGGTGGGCAGGGTCAGAATGTTTCCCTGTGAGCTGAACAAAGGCACATTAGTTTAACATTTAGGCAGAGGGGCAGGGTTCCCTGAGGGAGGCCATTATGCATGCCAATAGCTATAGATAACATCCTTTTAGTGACTATAGTAACAAAGAGCAACAGAGAGCAAAGGTTAAAGTAAAAGAAACAGATCCAGCATGGAGTCAGATTTTGTTCTTCCTTGTTACAGTAACAGTATGTCCTGTGTGTTCTAAACCAGCCCCAAGGAAGTTAGCAAAGGAGTCTGAGGCCATCCAGGAGTTCCCAACTGGTGAGGGATTGGCAAATTGATTATATAGACGCCCCCTTCCTTGAGTGAGGGTTCTAAATATGTCCTGGTTTGTGTTGACACTGCATCTGGCTTAACCCAAGCTTTTTCCTGTCACCTCCCAAACCAGGCTACCACCGCTGGGGGAGGAGGGAAGCTGAGAACCATGTATAGATATCCTCATTGAATAGACAGTGATTGAGGTCACATTTTGAAGGTCATGATATACAAGACTGGGCAAAAGAACATGACATTGAATGGAGGTCTCATTTCCCCTATAACCTACAGGCAGTAGATTTAATGGAAAGGAAACATAGAATATTAAAGCAGGAGATTAAATTACCAACAGGTAAAAACACCTCAGCTGGTTGAACTAAAATACTATCCCGGCTTTTAATTTTATTTATTTATTTATTTATTTATTTATTTATTTATTTATTTATTTATTTATTTATTTATGGCTGTGTTGGGTCTTCGTTTCTGTGCTATGGCTTTCTCTAGTTGTGGCAAGCGGGGGCCACTCTTCATCGCGGTGCGCGGGCCTCCCATTATCACGGCCTCTCTTGTTGCGGAGCACAGGCTCCAGACGCGCAGGCTCAGTAATTGTGGCTCACGGGCTTAGTTGCTCCGCGGCATGTGGGATCCTCCCAGACCAGGGCTCGAACCCATGTCCCCTGCATTGGCAGGCAGACTCTCAACCACTGCGCCACCAGGGAAGCCCCCGTCCCGGGTTTTAATACAGTTAAATAATCAACCAGCAGGGCCTATACGCTGTATGCCAGACTGGGGACCCTTGTCAAGGCATTGTTGTAAAGGCATAAAATCCACAGGAAACAGCTCTTGCCTTAACTCTCACTGTGGATCAACACACTTGATATATACTGCTGAGAACACGAAGCCTATCACCCCTGGGAAGGGAGTTATCTACTGAAATTCACAATGGGACGTCCTACCTGGATGGGTAAGTTTCTTCTCATGCCAAGGTGAAGGGGACAATCTCCACTAAGAGATTAGTTGTCCTGCTATTAGCCAGACCTGTTAAAACACACTATTCTAAAATGGAACACCCACCATTGAAAGAGGGAAAAGGTAGGAATCCTGGTCTGGCATATTTGTCCCCTGTCCATCTCCTCATTCCTAACAGTGTCTGGAGTGCACAGCCAGGTCAGCTTCCTAAAGCTACCAACCCACCTGACCCCAAGGTCAGGTGGACACGTTCTGTTTTCCACTCGTACAGTCATTTGGCCATCATTTATGTCCCCTCCATTGGCCTGGAAGATGTTACAGCACACATAGAAATCCTTGCTAAATCCACCCAACAAGCCTTAAATGATAGCAAAGCCTGCCTTACTAAACACTGATAATGTCTCTAATGAGAAAAGCTGTCTTCCAAAATATGATGGCCTTGGATATTATTACTGCCTGGCAAGGAGGCACCTGTGCCATTATCCAAAAAGAATGTTGTGTGTTCATACCTGATGAGTCTGCAAAAGTAGCATCTCTATTAAATCACATGAGGACACAAGTGAACACCTCGAGTGATCTGACCCCCAGCCTAGGGGACTTAATAAGTCAGTTGTTCAGATGCTGGGGCTCTGTGGTATGTTGGAGGAGGTCACTGAGAGAATATGATTGCTGATTGGCCTGAGAGCTGGACCTGGACAATTGGAGGTTCCTCAGCCCCTCCCCATCCTTGGGATGTACACTCTACCCACTGTTCCCACAGTGGGAGCTGTTCCAAGGACACAGACTTGAGAGAGCAAGGTGTTACTGAGAGCATCTGGACAGCATACATGACTGAACACAGCTAAGGCCTCTATATGAACTTTTAAGATTCTGGCAGGCGAGTGTGGAGATCTAGTGGCCTTGGAGCTGTCCAAGACAAGCCTTGTTATGTAAACTCCTTTGCTTATTAAACCTGCCACCTAGCAATCTGGAGTGGCTGCCTCTTTCCTTAATCTCTCCCTACCCTCCTTATATGGGAGCCAGTTCGTGAACCAGCAACTTAATGACCTCACATTACTGAATTTTTGTAATCTCTTGGCATGTTTTTGCATTTTTCCCTGTCATTTTCCCAAAATTTTTTTAGTAACAGGGCACACAAAGAAAATGATGATATTTTTATTTTTAATGCTATTATGATTTCTAATCATCTAATCATCTACAGGATAACAAGATAACAAAGCTTTTCTTCTTATTATTAATAAGATAGTAGATACCATGGGACTTCCCTAGGATTTCTAAGTTCCTAACTTCTTGCATGTCTCTGTTCTTAATAATAATAATAGCCGATGCTTATCAAATACATGCTATATGTCAAATATTATATTAAGTGTTATGTGTATATACTTAATCTCATTTAATCTTCACAATGCAATGAGGTAGGCACAATTAATATCCCCATATGACAGATAAGGAAACTGAAGTTTTTGAAGATTTATATATTTTATCCAAGGTCAAATGAAGTGTTTGAGAATTTAAACCAAGTTTATCTGACTCCACAGCCCATGCTATTCACCATGTACTTTTATTGAGAAATACCAATTATTACCAATTTTTTTAAAGGTATAGGCATGTGGTGAAGCCAGCAATCACATAAGGAAAATTTCAGTTGTTGCAAAGAAGGAGAGAAGGTTAGAAGGCATTGAACACCAAGAGAGCACCCAAAAGGAATATTCACATACTGAAGACTAGATTCATCAGGAGAAAAATGCAGGACCAGTCTCAGGGATGAAGGAAAAACTAGGCAGAGATTATTCCGTAAGTACCACTGTTGACATCTCTGAGGCAGCTGGATGAAGAGCAGCCTTCTTTCCTGTTCTGGTCTGAGCAAGCTAAGACAAAAATAGGCACAAGAAAAACCGAAATAGCGTCTCTGTTGCTGACAAAAATGTTTGTTTCTCAAACATATTTTGGCCTCAGGGCACATATAGAAAATGATAATAATTTTATGGAAACTGGCATAAACAGATGAGGCTTCTTATAATTAGTAATGGATGGTATGGGGTATTGGCATCCATAAAATCTCACCCAGCCACTCTGAGTTCTGGAAAGACTGATATTTTGGCATTTCTGAGGCTGTTTGTAGAACATCAGTTTGGAAGCACCACCATAAAGTTTACGTGGAAGGATATGCCTTAGTGTCAGAGCTAAAAGAGCCTAGTGACTAAATTCTAGAAATAAACAGTAACTGTTCCCATTCCCAGAGTACTAGACTAGGCAAAGCCTCCTCCTTCTCCGAAGCAGAGCATGACTCACTAGGAGGAGAGTGTAATTTCTGCTTCCTTTAGGCAGCTGGTCCTCAAAGGGAGTAAGAGAGGAGCTGAACCAAGCATGCCTAAAGTATTTTTCCCAATTTCATCTATCAGTTTAAGCCACTTCTTCCCTCTAGTTAAAGTGAGTAAGGGGTGTAGAGAAGCCAGGGGTTAGATCAAATGGGCTCCCTCTACAAGGATAGAACATCAGGAGTAATGGTAAAACAACCCCCCCCCCCACCATGGTTAACAGTCACAGGAACAACTGCATATGTACAATCAAAGAGAAACTCTCCACGTAGGTTGGAATTTTGTCATTAACTGAGGGGGGTGGGCACTAGGGGCTTATTTCTGGGCAGATTTAGGTATGGAATTATAGGTACTAAATAGGAAAATAGATGCTATGAGAAAGCCATGCGTGTGTGTGTCTGTGTGTGTCTGTGTGTGTGTGTGTGTGTGTGTGTAGAGAGAGAGAGACGGGAGAGAGAGAATGGGGGCAATTTGGACTATTTAACTTAGTTTTTCCTTGGCAGTATTTTAATTCTGTTAGTTGAATGCAGTCAATCCTTATGTTGCCACTGTTATATGAATACATGTAAATGATTACTTAATAAGAATAATTTAATTATAATAATTATAATTTGAACAGTGATCACTTTTAAGTGAAAATCTTTATCACAAGCTTGTTTCTGTGTAATGAGGTAAGCAAAATGCCTGTGTATTCTAATATAGAGGTCTTTTGGAATGAAGAAAAACAAAATTGCTTTCTAAAAGGGCTTAAGCTCTATAGTTCACACCCCAAAGTCAGAAAGTTACAGGAACAGTTGGCTGTTGATATAAAGAGCATGGCTACGAAAAGATGAGTCACCACTGAAGACAGGGACCATTCATCCTTTGTGTAAGATTATGCTCAGATCCCAAATCTCCATATTCGTGTTCAGGATCTTATTCTGCCAATTGGAATACATACAAAACTAACCTAATCTTTCCCACCAGAACTGCCAGGGACCAAGCTTTCACTTAAAGGTGTACTGACATTTCTAAGGCAAGCAAGCATTTTATTTTCTTTTGATTTCATAAGGTCCTTCCTGTCTATTTAGTGATAAACACACCTTGTCACTTCCCATTATGAATGGCGAATCAGTGACTCTCTTTCTATTATCACCTCACCCGGTCACAAGCACAGCAACATAGAAGACCCACAGTTTCCAGAAATCCATAAATCCTCTTATTCTGGGTATAGGTTTCCTCTTATTACTTTCTAAACACAGCACCCAAACGCTAGGCTGAAGAATGTGGCCAGACTTCCTCTAAAAGGTTATTTTCATAGAAAAGCACATGGAGTGGACTTGGGAAAACCAAGAATCATAATGAACCACAACTGGACCTTAGAAAATCCCGGTCAGAATAGAGCAGTTAATGAATGTAGTCAAATGATTTGTCAGGTCCCTGGGTGTGTTCATGTGGAAAATTCACATTCTTATGATGATTCTCAATGAGGGGTAGGTAAGAATCAGAGAAGAGACTAATCAAGAATCATAGTGACACAATCTTCAAGACATTCCCTCCAAAAATCTTCATTTGGAAGATTCCATTGAACAGCTTTACTGTTCTATTGGCATATGAGAAGTACACACATACTTATGTAATAGCATGAACCTGAGTACAAATCCAGTCCAGTATGATCTTGTTTCCAGCAAAATTATTTGTGAGGCTCAGAAACTCAGGTCATTATCTGGCCATTATAAAGCCAACTCCACCAGGGATCACTAAAGATTTTCACGGTGTTTTTTCCAGCCATGTAGATAAAGAAGCATTTATAGAACGATGGAGGGATGCTGAACTTTACCTTTCAAGTTTGAATACTTCCTTGTTTTTACTCCCATGTAAGCCTCAAAGCTTAGTTCTCTTTTTAACCACAATGCCAAGAAGCTTCTGAGAAAAGAGGGAATGGTGGAAACAACTGAAATAGAAACCTAATGAGTGAAAAATTATTCAGAACTGAAACCTTCACTTTGAACAAATGAGCATCTTGGTGGTTCAAGCCAGACTTTCACCAGCAGTTTCTAGTTCCCTTCTTTACACCCAAAATCTTTTGGAGAAAGTCATCTTAAATTTCTATTCCCTCGTGGCTGGAGTGCTCATCAGGAACTCATCATTATCATCAGGAAAAAAATCTACTTAAAGGTCAACTGTTCAATTTTCCTCAGACGTGCCCAATGAAATGAGTTGAGAGATATATAGCAAACAGCTTGTTACTATAAAGTGCTGGAGTTTATAGAAAATTGACTTTAAAATAAATGAAAATGGGCTCAGTGTTAAGTCTCTATTAATATCACACTCACTCATTTGTATTTCTTTGCTGGAAAAAAAAGAGTGTTGAAGTTTGCCCTCTGCACAGTGCCTTGGAAATTGTATATGCTCCTATGCTCCAACCCGTTTTACCTATGCGACATTCCTTATCCACCCATCATGTTGCATTCTGTGTAGTTGCAGTGATTACAAACGATTGCAGAAGCATTTGACTTCATTTTGAAGTTTTAGGGAGGAGAGTCACCAAAATCGGGGTAAATCAATTAAGTTCACGTGAATACAACATCCAGGTTAATTTTTTGAATGGATTTTGTGGGAAAGAAAATGTGGTTGTGAATCATTGGATTAGTTAATCCCTTGAGCTTTGAGGAGTTAAATGTATATCATGATGCTTCTAAGGAGGTTAGTGTGGAGTGGTAACATACCAAAGATCCAGGGTAAAAAGAGAAATCCTTACATTTACCAGGCATGTTCCAAAATACGCTAGTTCTACCTAACGATCATATAAATTGCAGGCTATAAGGGCTTCTGGGTACATCAGTTTGAGAACTGCTTAATTAAACTAAGTTAAATGAGTTTCTTTAATACCACAATCATCAGAGTCTTTAACATACTAAGGTGTATTATAAATCTCCAAACATACAATATAATATTCAGCATTTTTCAAACATACTTAGATTTAAGCCCCTTTTAAAAAATGTCTATCAAAACTAGCATTCTGCAGAATATAATTTAGCAAGTGCTATAAAAGGAATGTGGGGAAGTGGGGAATAGAAGGGAATAACAATAACAACTACTATTTGTATAGTGCCTCACAGTTTATAAAGGGCTCCCTCACTATTGTCCCTTCTGATCCTCAGGCCAAACAATTTTATAGGAAAAAATAGCTCAAGGATCTTAAACGCCTTTCCAAAATAAAGGCATTTTATTTAAAAAAAAAGGACGAGTTTTGACTTGGCTCTGGGTCCTCTGACTTTAGTTCAACTATCCTTTTCACTATACTATGCTTTAGTGAAGACATATTTTTTGTTTCTGTTTTTGCCAAGGGATAGTCCTAAATCATATGTCTCAGTGGCGGGATAACTAGGACTTTCTGTACCTGAGCAAGTTCCATGAGTTATGTGTCCCCAGCCTCCATCTACTTCTTCCCATGAACCGTCCCTTTTTATTTTTCCACCTTTGCCAGATATTCAAGCAGAAATAAATGACTCAAAGTGGATAATGAAAGGGTTTTAATAAAGAGACTTTTTACAAAGATGGGGAGAGGAACATGGGAAGGCAAAGAGGATGGTTAGTCTCCTAGGGCTAGATAGAGCTAGGAGCTGGTACCACGATGCCTGAAAAGGCAAGGAGATGAACAGTTACTGACCCCTGGGTGGGAAGGAGGGTTGTAGTAGCTGTTCTAGGGTGGGCTTCCCTGAAAGAGGAAGCAGCCAAGTTGCAGTGAAATAGAATGAAGGAGGCAGAGGGAACAAATACCCTGATTTCATTCTCCTCCCACTTGTTGGTCTCTTGATAGTCCCTGAAATTAGCCAAAATTAACAAGAAGCCAAAGAAAAGACGTCCTATTGAGGAAGCCCATAAAAGCCCTCTTCCCAGGTCGCAGAGCAGAGGGTGAAGGAGGATGTAACCTGAGCCTGAGGGCACAAAGAGAAGACATCCAGCACACCAGGTGGTCAAGTCTGTGAATCTCCGCCTACCACACAAATAAAATGGGCTTTGGAGATTAAATTGCAGCGCCGAAATTAAGTGGGGAAGAAAATCCTTAGGAAAAATCTGGGACTCTCTTGCTCAGTGTGTCTAGGGATAATTCTCAGTGGTGAATATATCAGTTACACAACCTCCGTCTTGTAACGAAGGGCATCTCAGAATCAGCTTTCCATGTTTTTTATATAAATTTATTTATTTTTTTCAGTTTTGGCTGCACTGGGTCTTTGTTGCTGCACGTGGGCTTTCTCTAGTTGCGGCGAGCAGGGGCTACTCTTCGTTGCGGTCCGTGCTTCTCATTGCGGTGGCTTCTCTTGTTGTGGAGCACGGGCTCCAGGTGCACGGGCTTCAGTAGTTGTGGCACGTGGGCTCAGTAGTTGCGGCTCGCGGGCTCTAGAGCACAGGCTCAGTAGTTATGGTGCACAGGCTTAGTTGCTTCATGGCATGTGGGATCTTCCCGGACCAAGCCTCGAACCCGTGTCCCCTGCATTGGCAGGCGGATTCTTAACCACTGCGCCACCAGGGAAGCCCCAGCTTTCCATTTTCACTATCAGTAGAAGCAGCAGCGGTGATGAGGAGTCTGTTACAGTCACCTGGTTTTCATCACCTACTGGTTGCATTTATTCCTCTTAGAAAAGTGCCATTTGATACTCACCTGAGCTGCAGACCCCTCCTTGTTCTCAACATCCGGTTACGCCTTATGTGGGGGAGATTTACGTTATCCTGGCACCAAACAGATGAGTCAATTTGCTGTCAGTTTCTCCAGATTTTGTGCTTTAAGGTCAGGAAGTGCCTAATTAATTAGTTCTCTGTCTTTTTCTGCTCCAGCATATAGGTCTTGATAACTGCATTCCTGTCATTCTTCTCTGCCCAAGTATAGAAGGTAGAGGCAGAAAGAGGTAGAAGGAATGAGGATGAGAAAGAGAAAAAAATAACCCAGTGATCAAATAGTACTTCTTACATATTTGGGCTTGCTTTGCCTGTTTCCCAGAGTTCCTATTCTGTGAACCTGAGAATTAATTCAAGAAAAATTCCTGCACTGATATCCAAGGTTATTAGCAGCATATAGATATGTACAAAACTTAGTTTAATTAATCCAGGAAGGGTCTCTTTGAGATTATTTGCCATTCCCAAGATCTTTTGATCTACCCTCTACAACTTTTCAAAAATTTAATATTTAGCTTTCCCTTAAGATTTTCAGATGTCGAACAACAGGAACAATTAACCATGGAAATGATCAGTTATTTTCTTCTAATTGGGTGATCTACAAATGCCTTTAAGAGAATTGCTTTGCCTCAAGAAATGTTTCTGGCCAGGGCCTGGTGCTAACTAGATCCGTGTTTTAGAACCTGGATAGAGTGTAGTCTTATTTTACTAATTATAGTTAATTTGGGCTCCAGCCTAGGATAACCTCTACGAAAGGGATATGCTGAGCCTTCACCAATAATTCATACAGGAGAGAATCCTTATTGTTTTCCCCAGCACACGAGTCAAAGATTGTTAAGCCTTTATGATAGAGTTCTCTTCCTTTTGCTATAGTTTCAAAAGCACAATGTTTTAAGTACCCTAACCAGGCCTCTGAACCCCAAGGATAACAGTGGTCCAATGCTTGTACTCTTCCCTAGTCTGGAAGCGAAGAATGAAACCGTCTTCGGGTCAGAGTCAGGGATATTCAGGTTACCGATTTTATAGCCTCAGTTGCCTGGTTTCCCATAGCAACCACCAGTTCTTCCAAGGTTACAGTGGATGACAAATTAGAAGCAGCAAAGTAGGGGGCTGTTAGAAGCAGACACAGGGAAAAGTGACAGGTGTCAGAAAGAAAGGAGACAGAAGGTACACTAACTGGAAATGTCTGGCAGCCTACGGCCAGTAAGTGTCGACCATATAGTACTTAGTACCACAATCACCCCTGAGGGGAGTTTTATATTTGAGCCGTACCAATGGCCCTGAGTCATCAAGAAAACATTAACTTATGTCAAGAATATTCTGTTTAGTAAGGAAAATAAGTTTGCAATACATTTTAGAAATATCCCCATCAAAATGACTATGTATACATACATAGAATATTTCAATTATGTTTTAGTTACCTGAAAAATTCATATATAGAGAACATTTAACAATTGAAAATGCTGACTGTAAAGGTCTTTGATTTATGTAAGGTTACTTCTTCTGAGGGACCAAAGGTGGGTGCTGGGATGTTCCTTGATTATTTACTGGCCTGGAAGATGTTAATTTCTTATTCTAAGATGAAATGTCCCTGGGTCTTTCCAGGTTATGTGAGTGGAGATGAATAGAAATAATTGGTATATACAAGAGGGAGTGGACAAAACAGGAAAAAAATATATATAGTGGAATTTTTAGAATATAAGTGATGGAAAGAGAACAACTTATCTAGTAGCGAATTGCTTACTCAGTGTTTCCATTCTTCCCTGCTTCCCTTCTGCCTCCTTTCCTCATTTCAGTGCCCATTTTCCTTTCCAAAATCACAACGATTCCAGAGACAATTGCTCTGCTTAAAAAGACTCTCACCTTCACCTTATCAATCTGTGAATGGATACGGGAACTCATGTCTCTCTCTCTCCTTCTGATACCAGCTACTGAGCCTTACTTTCTTAATGTGTTCGACAGAACACTAGAGGGGACAGGACTGAGGCTGATGTAATTGTTCTGGCAACTTGAACTTCATGGCCTTCAAACTCTGCTGTAGCTTCTGTAAACAAGAGGGAGGTAAGCAGAGGTATTGGGGTGCTAAGTCCAAGTGGCAAATCTATGCCTCTATCACAAGGCAGGGGCTGTGTCTCTTTGGGTCTGCTTTTAACTAAGTACCTTAATCACTTTAGGAAATTTAAGAAGTAAATCTAAACCTTGAAAATTGGTAAGAAAGCTGGTATTCTTTAAAACACAGCATAACAGTGACTACATCTTAACAATATTATATCTAGTCACTGCAAAGTAAAAAGAAGCATGGAGCGCCTAGAATGGAAGAGATAGAGCTATCATTTTTTTTCTCAAATGGTATGACAAACTAAATAGAAAACCCAAAATAATCTACAGCTATATTTATTAAAGTTAATAAAAAAAGTTATCAGTGTTGGCTAATATAAGATCAGTGGTCAAAAGGTAGGTCAGAATATGAGATTTTCAGGGCCAAAAAGGAACTCATTTATAAAGGAAATATAAAACAGAAGTTTCCTAGAGAAAATCATTGTCAAAAGAAGTATGAGACTTATGGAAATTATTATAACAGTATAAAGTTGAAAGACATTAAAGAAGACCTAACTAAATGGAGCGACACATATAGCTCACAGTAGAAGACAGTAATACCAGTTTTCCTCAAAGTGTAATTCCAATTAAAATACCCCAACAATATTATTTTTATGAAATTGGGTAAGCTGAAATTATGCCAATAATTGATAGGGCATCTCTGAAACATAAGAACAAAGCAAGAGACTTTCCCCCAAAGACATCAAGTTTTATTTTAAAACTATTGAAATTAAGATAGAGTAGGATTAATAGAAGCTTGGACAGATGGACCAACGAGACAGAATTGAGAACCTAGGAGAATCATACATAAATGAAACTCTGATATATGAGAGTTGATATTGCCGATAGATGAGAAAATGATTGTCCATTTGTACTTCTGACAATTGTATGTTCTTGAGAAAAACATGTTTCCATTACTCTTATCATATAGGAAAATTCTTCCAGATGAATTAAAGATTTAACGTGAAAATAAAGGACAGGTAATGAGGAAGAAGCACATACTTGCTTCAAAAGTAATGTTTTATTTATTACACTGTGGAGTGAGTACAGGAATGTATATTTTCATGTTTTTCCTTAAAACTGTATGTGTGTGTATATCATACATGCATAGTATGCCTATATACCCACATTTGCATCATTTTATATAAGATCTATTTCATAATAAAATGCAAGCATTTGTATAGATAGAAGTATTGTAATGTACATATTTAAAATCTTGATTATTTTCCATACTGAAGACTCATCTTGGAGGAGTGATACATTCTCATTGTTGTTTTTTTTTTTTTTTTTTTTAGTTGTTTTGTTTGTTTTTTTATACTGCAGGTTCTTATTAGGCATCAATTTTATACACATCAGTGTATACATGTCAATCCCAATCGCCCAATTCAGCACACCACCATCCCCACCTCACCGCAGTTTTCCCCCCTTGGTGTCCATATGTCCATTCTCTACATCTGTGTCTCAACTTCTGCCCTGCAAACTGGCTCATCTGTACCATTTTTCTAGGTTCCACATACATGCATTAATATACGATATTTGTTTTTCTCTTTCTGACTTACTTCACTCTGTATGACAGTCTCTAGATCCATCCACGTCTCAACAAATGACTCAATTTCGTTCCTTTTTATGGCTGAGTAATATTCCATGGTATATATGTACCACAACTTCTTTATCCATTCGTCTGTTGATGGGCATTTAGGTTGCTTCCATGACCTGGCTATTGTAAATAGTGCTGCAATGAACATTCGGGTGCATGTGTCTTTTTGAATTACAGTTTTCTCTGGGTACATGCCCAGTAGTGGGATTGCTGGGTCATATGGTAATTCTATTTTTAGTTTTTTAAGGAACCTCCATATTGTTCTCCATAGTGGCTGTATCAATTTACATTCCCACCAACAGTGCAAGAGGTTTCCCTTTTCTCCACACCCTCTCCAGCATTTGTTGTTTGTAGATTTTCTGATGATGCCCATTCTAACAGGAGTGAGGTGATACCTCATTGTAGTTTTGATTTGCATTTCTCTAATAATTAGTGATGTTGAGCATCTTTTCATGTGCTTCGTGGCCGTCTGTATGCCTTCTTTGGAGAAATGTCTATTTAGGTCTTCTGCCCATTTTTGGTTTGGGGTGTTTGTTTCTTTAATATTGAGCTGAATGAGCTGTTTATATATTTTGGAGATTAATCCTTTGTCCGTTGATTCATTTGCAAATATTTTCTCCCATTCTGAGGGTTGTCTTTTCGTCTTGTTTACGGTTTCCTTTGCTGTGCAAAAGCTTTGAAGTTTCATTAGGTCCCACTTGTTTATTTTTGTTTTTATTTCCATTACTCTAGGAGGTGGATCAAAAAAGATCTTGCTGTGATTTATGTCAAAGAGTGTTCTTCCTATGTTTTCCTCTAAGAGTTTTATAGTGTCCAGTCTTATATTTAGGTCTCTAATCCATTTTGAGTTTATTTTTGTGTATGGTGTTAGGGAGTATTCTAATTTCATTCTTTTACATGTAGCTGTCCAGTTTTCCCAGCACCACTTATTGAAGAGACTGTCTTTTCTCCATTGTATATCTTTGCCTCCTTTGTCATAGATTAGTTGACCATAGGTGCGTGGGTTAACCTCTGGGCTTTCTATCTTGTTCCATTGATCTATGTTTCTGTTTTTGTGCCAGTACCACATTGTCTTGATTACTGTAGCTTTGTAGTATAGTCTGAAGTCAGGGAGTCTGATTCCTCCAGCTCCATTTTTTTCCCTCAAGACTGCTTTGGCTATTCGGGGTCTTTTGTGTCTCCATACAAATTTTAAGATGATTTGTTCTAGCTCTGTAAAAAATGCCATTGGTAATTTGATAGGGGTTGCATTGAATCTGTAGATTGCTTTGGGTAGTATACTCATTTTCACAATGTTGATTCTTCCAATCCAAGAACATGGTATATCTCTCCATCTGTTGGTATCATCTTTAATTTCTTTCATCAGTGTCTTATAGTTTTCTGCATACAGGCCTTTTGTCTCCCTAGGTAGGTTTATTCCTAGGTATTTTATTCTTTTTGTTGCAATGGTAAATGGGAGTGTTTCCATAATTTCTCTTTCAGATTTTTCATCATTAGTGTATAGGAATGCAAGAGATTTCTGTGCATTAATTTTGTATCCTGCAACTTTACCATATTCATTAATTAGCTCTAGCAGTTTTCTGGTGGCAGTTTTAGGACTCTCTATGTATAGTATCATGTCATCCGCAAACAGTGACAGTTTTACTTCTTCTTTTCCAATTTGTATTCCTTTTATTTCTTTTTCTTCTCTGATTGCCGTGGCTAGGACTTCCAGAACTATGTTGAATAATAGTGGTGAGAGTGGACATCCTTGTCTCGTTCCTGATCTTAGAGGAAATGCTTTCAGTTTTTCACCATTGAGAATGATGTTTGCTGTGGGTTTGTCATATATGGCCTTTATTATGTTGAGGTAGGTTCCCTCTATGCCCACTTTCTGGAGAGTTTTTATCAGAAATGGGTGTTGAATTTTGTCAAAAGCTTTTTCTGCATCTATTGAGATGATCATATGGTTTTTCTTCTTCAATTTGTTAATATGGTGTATCACATTGATTGATTTGCGTATATTGAAGAATCCTTGCATCCCTGGGATAAATCCCACTTGATCGTGGTGTATGATCCTTTTAATGTGTTGTTGGATTCTGTTTGCTAGTATTTTGTTGAGGATTTTTGCATCTATATTCATCAGTGATATTGGTCTGTCATTTTCTTTTTTTGTAGTGTCTTTGTCTGGTTTTGGTATCAGGGTGATGGTGGCCTCATAGAATGAGTTTGGGAGTGTTCCTTCTTCTGCAATTTTTTGGAAGAGTTTGAGAAGGATGGGTGTTAGCTCTTCTCTAAATGTTTGATAGAATTCACCTGTGAAGCCATCTGGTCCTGGACTTTTGTTTGTTGGAAGATTTTTAATCACAGTTTCAATTTCATTACTTGTGATTGGTCTGTTCATATTTTCTGTTTCTTCCTGGTTCAGTCTTGGAAGGTTATACCTTTCTAAGAATTTGTCCATTTCTTCCAGGTTGTCCATTTTATTGGCATAAAGTTGCTCGTAGTAGTCTCTTAGGATGCTTTGTATTTCTGTGGTGTCTGTTGTAACTTCTCCTTTTTCATTTCTTATTTTATTGATTTGAGTCCTCTCCGTCTTTTTCTTGATGAGTCTGGCTAATGGCTTATCAATTTTGTTTATCTTCTCAAAGAACCAACTTTTAGTTTTATTGATCTTTGCTATTGTTTTCTTTGTTTCTATTTCATTTATTTCTGCTCTGATCTTTATGATTTCTTTCCTTCTGCTAACTTTGGGTTTTGTTTGTTCTTCTTTCTCTAGTTTCTTTAGGTGTAAGGTTAGATTGTTTACCTGAGATTTTTCTTGTTTCTTTAGGTAGGCTTGTATAGCTATAAACTTCCCTCTTAGAACTGCTTTTGCTGCATCCCATAGGTTTTGGGTTGTCGTGTTTTCATTGTCATTTGTCTCTAGGTATTTTTTTATTTCCTCTTTGATTTCTTCAGTGATCTCTTGGTTATTTAGTAACGTATTGTTTAGCCTGCATGTGTTTGTCTTTTTTATGTTTTTTTCCCTGTAACTCATTTCTAATCTCATAGCGTTGTGGTCAGAAAAGATGCTTGATATGATTTCAATTTTCTTAAATTTACTGAGGCTTGATTTGTGTCCCAAGATGTGATCTATCCTGGAGAATGTTCCATGCGCACTTGAGAAGAACGTGTAATCTGCTGTTTTTGGATGGAATGTCCTATATATATCAATTAAATCTATCTGGTCTATTGTGTCATTTAAAGCTTCTGTTTCCTTATTTATTTTCATTTTGGATGATCTGTCCATTGGTGTAAGTGAGGTGTTAAAGTCCCCCACGATTATTGTGTTACTGTCGATTTCCTCTTTTATAGCTGTTAGCAGTTGCCTTATGTATTGAGGTGCTCCTATGTTGGGTGCATATATATTTATAATTGTTATATCTTCTTCTTGGATTGATCCCTGGATCATTATGTAGTGTCCTTCCTTGTCTCTTGTAACATTCTTTATTTTAAAGTCTATTTTATCTGATATGAGTATAGCTACTCCAGCTTTCTTTTGATTTCCATTTGCATGGAATATCTTTTTCCATCCCCTCACTTTCAGTCTGTATGTGTCCCTAGGTCTAAAGTGGGTCTCTTGTAGACAGCATATATATGGGTCTTGTTTTTGTATCCATTCAGCCAGTCTATGTCTTTTGGTTGGGGCATTTAATCCATTCACGTTTAAGGTAATTATCGATATGTATGTTCCTATGACCATTTTCTTAATTGTTTTGGGTTTGTTTTTGTAGGTCCTTTTCTTCTCTTGTGTTTCCCACTTAGAGAAGTTCCTTTAGCATTTGTTGTAGAGCTGGTTTGGTGGTGCTGAATTCTCTTAGCTTTTGCTTGTCTGTAAAACTTTTGATTTCTCCATCAAATCTAAATGAGATCCTTGCCGGGTAGAGTAATCTTGGTTGTAGCTTCTTCCCTTTCATCACTTTAAGTATATCATGCCACTCCCTTCTGGCTTGCAGAGTTTCTGCTGAGAAATCAGCTGTTAACCTTATGGGAGTTCCCTTGTATGTTATTTGTCGTTTTTCCCTTGCTGCTTTCAATAATTTTTCTTTGTCTTTCATTTTTGCCACTTTGATTACTATGTGTCTCGGCGTGTTTCTCCTTGGGTTTATTCTGTATGGGACTCTCTGCGCTTCCTGGACTTGGGTGGCTATTTCCTTTCCCATGTTAGGGAAGTTTTCGACTATCATCTCTTCAAATATTTTCTCTGGTCCTTTCTCTCTCTCTTCTCCTTCTGGGACCCCTATAATGCGAATGTTGTTGCGTTTAATGTTGTCCCAGAGGTCTCTTAGGCTGTCTTCATTTCTTTTCATTCTTTTTTCTTTAGTCTGTTCCACAGCAGTGAATTCCACCATTCTGTCTTCCAGGTCACTTATCCGTTCTTCTGCCTCAGTTATTCTGCTATTGATTCCTTCTAGTGTAGTTTTCATTTCAGTTATTGTATTGGTCATCTCTGTTTGTTTGTTCTTTAATTCTTCTAGGTCTTTGTTAATCATTTCTTGCATCTTCTCAATCTTTGCCTCCATTCTTATTCCGAGGTCCTGGATCATCTTCACTATCATTATTCTGAATTCTTTTTCTGGAAGGTTGCCTATCTCCACTTCATTTAGTTGTTTTTCTGGGTTTTTTTCTTGTTCCTTCATCTGGTATATAGCCCTCTGCCTTTTCATCTTCTCTATCTTTCTGTAACTGTGGTTTTTGGTCCACAGGCTGCAGGATTGTAGTTTTTCTTGCTTCTGCTGTCTGCCTTTTGGTGGTTGAGGCTATCTAAGAGGCTCGATGGGAGGCTCTGGTGGTGGGTAGAGCTGACTGTTGCTGTGGCGGTCAGAGCTCAGTAAAACCTTAATCCACTTGACTGTTGATGGGTGGGGCTGGGTTCCCTCCCTGTTGGTTGTTTTGCCTGAGGCAACCCAACACTGGAGCCTACCCGTGCTCTTTGGTGGGGTTAATGGCAGACTCTGGGAGGGCTCACGCCAAGGAGAACTTCCCCGAACCTCTGCTGCCAGTGTCCTTATCCCCACGGTGAAACAGAGCCACCACCCGCCTCTGCAGGAGCCCCCCCAACACCAGCAGGTAGGTCTGGTTCAGTCTCCCCTAGGGTCACTGCTCCTTCCCCTGGGTCCCAATGCACACATTACTTTGTGTGTGTCCTCCAAGAGTGGGGTCTCTGTTTCCCCCAGTCCTGTCAAAGTCCTGCAATCAATTCCCACTAGTCTTCAAAGTCTGATTCTCTAGGAATTCCTCCTCCCGTTGCAGGACCCCCAGGTTGGGAAGCCTGACGTGGGGCTCAGAACCTTCACTCCAGTGGGTGGACTTCTGTGGTATAAGTGTTCGCCAGTCTGTGAGTCACCCACCCAGCAGTTATGGGATTTGATTTTACTCTGATTGCGCCCCTCCTACCGTCTCATTGTGGCTTCTCCTCTGTCCTTGGACGTGGGGTATCCTCCTTGGTGAAGTCCAGGGTCATCCTGTCAATGATTGTCCAGCAGCCAGTTGTGATTCTGGTGCTCTCGCAAGAGGGAGTGAGAGCACCTCCTTCTACTCCGCCATCTTGCATTCTCATTGTTTTTTATGCATTGTTTCAGCAACTGAGTTTTCCTGGAAAATATTAAATCTGATTGTTACAGAGTTTCAACATTTCTACAGGTTCTGTAAGCAAAGCTGAAACCTGGAAGCAAACTTTCTGAGTTCATTTATTCATTCAAATTGAAACAATTTGGCAAACTTATATCAAGTGGCAGGATGTGAATGAGCCCTGTCCCCTGGCAGCTTAAAGGCTGGTCTCCTGTGCTGGATAGTCCCTATTAGTACTGCATTTCCAGATCCTTTTTTTCCACTTTTACTTGTTGCACTTTGTGCCCAGGAACCCTAGCCTTAGGAACTGCCTGACCTAGGCTCTCTTACCCTCCAGATTCTAGTTGGATTTAACCATAATTCAGGAACCGCCAGAAGACAGGTGAGAATGAAGCACGGTGAGAAATAGGGAGAGGGTTGCGTGATGTTGTTGGCGAGTCTGGCACAGGTATTGAGGCCGGAGGAAAGATTTGAAATTTAGTCAAAGGTGAAATAGGAAGTCATTGGACAAGTTTAAGCAGGAAAGAGTGGGAAACTGACTTGCATTTTAAAACCTCATTCTGCCTACTATGTAGAAATGGCATATAGAGGTGCAACAGCTGAGTTGAGGATATTGCTTGGGATTATAAACTTGAAGATTGTAGTAAACTTGAACTAGAGTGGTGGCAGAGACCAAGGAGAGAAGTGGAGAGATACAAAACACATTCTAGAGGAAAACAACAAGATATCCAGGTTATAAATTGGATATAGGGGCTGAAAGAAATAGAAGGGCAGAACCTGACACTTCGGCTTTCTTTAAAAATAATTAATTAATTAATTTTTATTTTTAAAAAAATCTATATATTTATTTATATATTTTTTGGCTGTGTTGCGTCTTTGCTGCTGTGTGGGGGCTTTCTCTAGCTGTGGTGAGCAGGGGCTACTCTTCCTTGCGGTGTGCGGGCTTCTCATTGCTGTGGCTTCGCTTGTTGCAGAGCACAGGCTCTAGGTGCGTGAGCTTCAGTAGTTGTGGCAGGCAGGCTTCAGGAGTTGTGGCTCGTGGGCTCTAGAGCACAGGCTCAATAGTTGTGGCGCACGGGCTTAGTTGCTCCGTGGCATGTGGGATCTTCCCGGACCAGGGGTCGAACCTGTGTCCCCTGCATTGTCAGGCGGTTTCTTAACCACTGCACCACCAGGGAAGTCTGACACTTTGGCTTTTGAGTTAGTAAATCTACTGTTGATGATGGGCTATTTAGTGAAAGAGGGGCATTTGGGGGAAGTCCAAGTAGTGGAAATAAAGGGCTCCATATTTTGACATGTTGAGTTTGAGATGCTTATGATACATCAAAATAGAGCAAACAGAAGTTAGAAGCACAGAGGTGCAAAGCAATGCCATTGGTAGGGATCATCATAAAGTTGGCATTTTAGGTCATGGGAAAGAATATGTCACCTAGAAAGAAAGCAGAGAACAGAAATGATGGCTCAAGCCGGGTCTTGAGGGACAGGAGAAGATAGGAGGAAAAGAGACTAAAATGTATCAGTAGCTGTCAGGGAGGTAGGAGAATATAAACTGTGGATGAATGAGAGTGTTTCAAACAGGGAATGATCAGCTGAGTTGGGTGCTGTTTCACTATCTATTCGATTTGACAACAAGGAGATCATTGATGACTGAAAGCAGATTTAGTGGAGTGACAAGACTGAAAGCCAGAGTAGAGTGAGAAAAGAGAGAAACTTTGTTGTCACACTGAAATATCATTTCACATGCAACAGATTGGGAAAAGTAAACGAGCCAAAACTGGTAAGCACTGTTGAAGATGCAAGAAAACAGAAATGCTCATACACTGTAGGTGATTCTGTAAATTACAAAAACATTTTTAGAAATCACTTTGGCAATACCTTAAAAAAAACAAAAGCAGATGATGCCTATCTTTACGACCCAGCTACTTTATTTCTTAGAATCAGCCTTGGAGAAACTCCTTAACCTGCAGGCGGTGACATCTGCAAGGGTGTTCCCAGGGTGAAGCCCTGTTGTAAGAAATTCATGGCAGTCTAACTGCCCATTAATGGGAAATAAATAAAATAAATTTATTCAAACAATGCTATAATATGTATAGTAGTAAAATATAAAATTAATCTACATTGGCATGGATATATTTCAAAACAAAATTTTGAGTGATCAGAGAGTTAGCAAATAATTGCAAAATATGATACCACTTATCTAAATTTTCAAACATGGTACAGTATTTAAAAATTGGTGGGTGTATATGTACAGAGAAAAGTGAAATTGAAAAAATGTTCATGGCAAAAATACACATCAACTTCAGGAAAATAGTTACCTCTAAAGAGGGAAAGGAAGAATAGATAGACCTTTAGCTATCTCTGTAATACTTCAATCCTTAAAAGAAAAAGAGAGACACCTGAAGAAATATGGCAAAATGTTAATATCTTTATTTAAATCTTGGTAGTGGTGCCTTGAAAGTTTATTATGTCATTTTTTTTTATGTTATGCAGTTTTCTATATGTTTGAAATCTTTCATCATTTATTTTAAAAATTGAGGAAATGGAGAAAATGAGCCAATTTCTCTGGCCCCAAATCTAGGTTTCATTCATAATTCCTCTCTCTCCCTCATAGCCCAGCATTCACATTGTCAGCAAGTCATTTTGATTTTAGATAGAAATATATATCTCTAATCTTGCCATTTCCCATCACTTCAACTAAAACCAACATGGTCAAGCCACCATCTTCTCTTCTCTATTCTGTTGCAACAGATACTAAAGGGTATCCCTCCTCTTACTTTCTCTCTCTCTTTATAGTTTCACAATGGCCTTTTTATTTTTTAAAATGTGAATCACATCTTGCCAGTATCCTGTTTGGACTCACACTTGAAAGAAAATATGGATTCCTTTCTATAGCTTCTATCAAACCAAAGACATTTTTATATTTTGTATTTTTACATTCTACATTTTATAATCTTATATTTTAATATTTTATGTAATCTACGGTTTGTTGCATGAGTATATGAAGGGGGAAAAGGATCACTGATGGTGTAAGAAACTTGAAGAAAAGTGACTGGGGCAAGTGGGGAAACTAACATTTAATTACTTACATTTAATTAGTTAAATGTAACTAATGAATGAAATGTAATAAATGAAACTAACATTTAATTAGTTAAATGTTAGTTAACTAGAAACTAACATTTAAATAGAAATTCCTCTATTGTAACGAGAGAGAACGGAGATGATTGAGGGTTTGGTGGAAGGAAAGTAGGATTTCCAGAACATGTCTAGTGCCCATTATAGTTTTTTAACCTAGTCATATTATTTTCTCTTGTTATGTTTGCCTGCTTGAGTGTAGGCACTGGAAAGGTGGAGAGTTGCTGGTTACAATGACCACTGGAGTGTGATAGATGATGAGGGAGAAGGGGAGGGGGTGGTGTTTGTATATAATGATTATTTCTAACGATGGATCATGAAATCTAAGATGGGCAGAGAGGAAAGTGAAGATAGGAGGACAGTTAGAGATAGTGAGAAATTGGTCGTATTAAGGAGGTGAAGATTTAGATGGGTGGTGAATTGTAGCAGAGCGAGTGTCAGAGGAATTGAGGTGAAAAGAGATGAAGATAAGAGAAAGGACTGCTTGATACAGAGCTTAAAGGTGGAGCACCAGTGGGACTTCCCTGGTGGTCCAGCGGTTAAGACTCTGCACTCCCAATGCAGGGGGCCCGGGTTTGATCCCTGGTCAGGGAACTAGATCCTACATGCCACAACTGAAGACCTGGATCAGCCAAATAAATACATATTAAAAAAAAAAAAAAAAAAAGTGGAGCACCAGAAACCAGGGGATGGGATGGCTGAAGAAAAATGTGGAGAGATTATTGCTAAAGAAAGAATCAGAGTGTTGAATCATATTAAAGAACAATTATAGGTGTTTGGTGCTGAGGAGGAAGAAAAAGAAAGTCTTCAGGAATACACAAGACAATAAGGGAAAGTAACCAGTGGGGGGTTGATGCCATTAACACATAGGGTTTGTTTTGTTTTGTTTCAGGAGGAAATGGGAACAAGGGACATCTGGAAATGTCATTACAGACAAAGATTATACTCACCCCACTTCCTGTCATGAAGGAATGGAATCTAGTAGATGAACAATCGCTTTTTGAGAAGTGGCAAAAGAAATACTATCCTCAGGTTTCTGTTAAGAAATTCAGAATGCCTGAATCTTTAGTAATCTCTGCTGTGTGACTTTGGGAAGGTCACTTAACATGTCTTGCTATGAATTTTCAACCTATATTGTAAGCTGGACTAACTAAATGATCTTTAAGCATTTACCTAGGATTAGGTTTCCATTTCTTTATATTCATTGTATTTACCTCATTGACTTCTGTATTTTACCAGTTTTCAATTATTTTGGAATTATATCTGCTATTTGCTAAAAATGAACTTTAAATGAACATGAGTTGCATGTGGTTTTCTTTTACTTCCCAGAAGACAAAATCAGTGAAAATACAGTAGTCTATACAGATAACTCTTAGTTAGCCACACAAATGGAGTTTGGTATCATTGTTGATAATTTGAACATCATATTTTTTTTAAAAGCCATTTATATTTGGTTTGGCGTCACACTGTGACTTTATTCTGCAAGAATATTTTCTTAATTATGTTGTAAACAAAGTGTGCGTTCTCCAGGTAATTATCAGCTAGGAGGCATGTGTATAAGAGTTCTGGACTTGCACTCATGAAAAGAGAAAGTCGAGGCTAAGATTTCCAAAGATAATCAAATGTATCCATTGAACAATGGAGAGTTAACTAAATAAGTTTAGCTCTGTTTGCCACCCCCAAATTCAAATGACCTAGAGTATAAAAGCCCTAGCACAGTGCCTGGCACAAAACAACTCAATAAATATTGATTTTCTCTTTCTTTCCTTGATCATTAATAGAGGTTCCTTTTTCTTTTTCTTTTTTAAACTAATTTATATGAAGATCATTTCTTATTGATTCCAATCCCTGGAGAATAAAGAGATCACAAATACAAAAGAAAAAATGTTGAAGTCTTGTTCTATGGCACAGCTGAACGTGGCAATAAGAATGGTCTCCCCTTCCTGTAAGGGTATTGTTAGGAAATGTGTGTACTCCAAACTAGCATCAAACCTATTTATTTTGCAGATACGGGGTAAATTGCCCCTTTGGTTACTAAGATAGGACTATAAGGCACCGTGACAATGATTATTATAAGCAACCAGTCTTAAAACAGACAGTTTAAACATAATACAATATACTTTAACAAATGGGAGGTTAACGCTCTCCAGGCATTTTCCCTGCTGTGTGGGATCTGCTGTGTTTAATCTCTTTGTTCAGCTCAGACAGGTCGTTGGTCAAATTCCTTCTCATTATTAAACATGTATTCAGTGGCATTTAATGAGTACATATGGATTCAGAAATGATCATAAATCCAAATTTCAAAAGTCATGTTTTTATCTGCACTCTCCAAGACTATGCATATGTAGCAGGCCCTTAACGTGGACTATTCTTACTGCTCAAACAGGATCTGATCCTTGTAATATTCACTGAGTTTCTACAGTCTTCCATTTTCAGGTAAGGGAATTACAAAACCCAAAGAGATGGTGTCCGTGTTAAGGAAAGAAACACCAATTCTAACCTCAAGTTGAAGTCCCAGTTCAACTACTCTTCCATATACTGACTTTGTAATTAATGTTTGCTAATTCATGATTTTATTTAGGAACTGCTGCTTAAGGAGTGCCTTGCAAATAAAAAGTATTATGTAAGTCGTGTTAGTGTTAATAATAAAGATCGTTTTAATAAGTGTAATTAAAAACAGACTATCTGGAATCTTATTTTGAAGCACTGCTTCTTGTCTTTGTATAGTCAGAATAGTACGTCACAAAGTTAGTGGGTGGGGAAACTTCCTTTTCAATTTTATGCAGAGAAAGAGGCCTCCCAGCTGTTACCTAAACTGAAAACATTCATGGTAATAATGCTCGCTATTTACCACGGCAGAATATTTCACAGGATTAAGAGCCATGGCAATCTGTAAAGCCTGGCTCATGTAGGCCAGGTTCTAATCCAAGAAGGCCTTTCAAATATAGTTCACAAAAGGATGAAAATTGTATACAGGAACTGGGAACAGCAGCCACTGAAAACTAGACGGAAACATTAAAGGAAAGGAGGCCCCGATTTCAGGTTAAGAATCCTCACATGGACCCATGAAAACCTTCCCTCCAGACTCTCCAGACTCTTTCACCTTCTGCTGACCTGATGAAGATGAAGATGAAGATGGAGACTTTGGAAGCTGTGGAGGAACGTGATGGATCCACGACATGAGCCTGGACCCTTGAACCACTGTTTGAATGGAAGTCACTTGCTTTGAAATTATGAGTGTCTCTGCGTGTGTGTGTGTGTGTGTGTGTGTATCTTAGTCTAGTTCTCAGATTAGCTGTGTTTATGATTACGTATAATATATAATTTATAAATAGATTATACATAGATAGTATATATAATATGTTATATGTATTAACAAACACAGCTAATCTGAGAACTACATTACATCAGTATTATATAATACATGTATATATAACATGTATAATATTAAATGTTTTGTGTACTATCATAAATGCAGATAATCTCTGAAGTAGACTAGGCTCGACTTTCTAGAACTGCGGTACAAGGTCGGAGTGAATCAACAGTCAGACAGCCCTGATGCTGAGTATCTAGCCATGGCGCTTCCATCCCTCACTAAGGACAGGATTGGTCCCAGGTGTCAGGATGACACTGTAGCCAGCATATGGAGATCAAATGGCTTTAACAGTATTAAAAGGGGGAGCATCGTGGGGACAAGGGGTATGGCAGGTCCTGACAGCCATCTCTCAGGTAACTTCTCTGTAATCATTTGCAGGTGGCAACTAAAAGCTGATCCAGCCCAGGGCTCCCTGCTGTGCTCCCCCGGCCCCTGCTAAGCCCTGGCAGGACCGCAGCCTACCTCCAGCCCTACAGACTTTGTCACTAAGGACCCTGTTAATACCAGGTACACGCCGGGCTTGTCCAGGCCATGCTCACCTCTGTGACGCCTCTGTGTTTAACAGCAGATTAGCTAACTTCATAATCCTTCACTGGGTTTTTCTTCCCTGTTTCCATTTCCAAGAAGATTAGAGTCCTGTAATATCTTTCTTCTCCCCTCTGTTTACTACAGGGCTGTGTCTAAATGTGATTAGATTTACTCCGTGCCAGTGTTTCTTGTTTCTGGAGTCACAAACAGCTAAAAGGTAGATCCGAAAGATGCTCAACAATTTTGCCTTTCCATTTTGCCTTTTTATTTCTCTCCAAAGCCCAAGCCACGTAAGTTAAAACCAATTTATTTCTTTCTCAGACAGACGCTGCAGCCATTACATTGGGGGTTAAATGGTTTTCACTCTCCTAAAATGGTTAAGATGCCTGTGTTATTGGGTTACTTCAGCTCCCTGTGATCTACATTCCATGGCTGACGAAGGTCACGGAGATTTTGGAAATGGGGTAATGGAGTCCTGGGGGCGCTGGTTTTATTGAAGGAGACTCAGCACATTAGTGATAAAAAAACCTGTTAAGTCCCGATATCTCTCTGGATCCTCAGAGCCCAAGCTGCGATTAGAGAAGTGCAGGATGGGCTTTTCTTTCCCACTCGAAGTGTAGCTTCTGTCCTTAGGTTCACATCCAAAGGCACAGGAGACCAGGGCTGCCAAGGGCCCTTCAGAATGCTCTAGTCACATCCTGCCTGGTGACCTGAAGCAGCTTAGATACAAGGCTCTTTCTCCTAGTTGTCTACATATTTGGGAAGAAGATTCTAGGGAACTTCTTCTGTATAGTTTGTCCAATTTTATGTCCATCCTGCAATTCAGAGCGTTCCCGTAAAGTCTAACTCTAATCCCTCTTTTTAAATCTCTGCTTGTTCTGCCCCCCACTTCTCCTCTTCACGATGGAACAGTATTGCAGTGGTCCCTCAACAGCGACACCCTATTCAAATCTGTTTTCTTCTTCCCGATAAAAAGAATGCTGTAATTTGGCTAATAAAGGACAGTGCCATATATTTTATACCTAGGAAAGCCCATTCTCATGATTTTTTTTCTTGTGCTACAAATATTGAAGTAAAATTCAGGAGAATTGGAAGATTGAGGAATGGGTTGTATATCACTGGCTTTTGCTGCTCTTTTGAGACCAAGCGAATGGAGTAGGACTTTTGCTCAAGGGATACAGTGAGGCTGAGACACGTGCTCAGGTAGAGGAAGAAGAGGAGGGAGCAGATGCACAGCAACAAAGAGCAGTCAATGGTCAGGGAGCATAACAGAGGAAGAGGCAAAGTCCAGGGAGCTGCTTTTATCTGTGCTGCTGGGCATTTTCACTCAGCCCCTGCTCAGCTCACCAGGGTGACCTCTGGTCCTGATATAACCAAGTGTATTATTTTGATTTTGCTTATTTCTTACCTAAATCCCCTGTCAGCTCTTCATTTCCTTACACATTCCCCAGCTGGTATTCCAAAATCACCTTTCTAATGCCACTTCCCTTCTTAATAAGTTTTAATGGCTCCTCATTGCCTATAAGATAATATTGCACGCATCATTGACTGTAATACAGTAGGCTAATAATAGCTGGCATTTATTGAGCCCCTTTAATTTTACCATGCTGAGTGCATTATGTATATGGGACCTAAATCTCACAACTATCCTGCAGGGTCAGTATTATTATTCCATTATACAGATGAGGGATCTGGGGCTCCAAGAGGTAAGGGATCTACCAAGTGGTGAAGCCAGGATTTAAACCCAGGTTCTTTTGATTCCAAACTCATTAGCCTCACAGTAGAGTGTGTAAGTTGTGCTCATTCATCAAAGCGTTCATTTACTTAATTGACATTAATGGCACTTTTATCAACAAATGATTATGGGAAGACAAAAATGGGAACAATTTAATCTGTTAGCGACATTAAGGAGGGCTAGTATTTGAAGGATAAATAGAATTGTTTCAAGTAGTGGGAACGTGGGTGTGTGCAGGGAGTGGAATAGCTTTTGGAAGATGCTTTCCTGGAGCAACATGAGAAAAAGAATACTCAGCCCCAAATGAAGCATTCTGCCATAGCAAATACGGAAAATAAACCAAACCCTGTGAGAATGTTCTTTCCGTTGATTCATTCCAAACCTACCAACTTTAAAATAATTGTATGATTCACTATAATTTCCTTTGCAGAAAGGAATGTTGGTTTGGGTTGGGTAGTCATATATATTCTGTCTGAGAAATCTACAGCTTCCTAAAGAGGTATTTCTTCATAAGACAGTGAGTCTAGACTCTAGGGAAGAGCATACATCTGGGGAATTATCAAAGCTGTCACCTGAATCTTCCTTTCACTGGACTCTTCTAGTAGGCCAAGCATACTAAACATTTGAGGCAGGCACTGTTTGAAGGGAGAAAGGATCCAGATGAGAATACATGGGCAAGAGTCTCCTCTGTTACCTTCGAGCCCCTGGCATCCTATATAGTGGCCACCTTACACTCACCACGGATCACTTGGCTTGAGGGGAGGAGGCTAATAATTCTGTAGTTATCTGGTGTCTGTTGTCCCTGAGACAGGACCTGCCTTTGAATGTGTCCATTTCATGTGATGACTGGGAAGTGGAGAAATGAATTGCACTTAATGTGCTTGTTTGCAGAGGCAGTGACTGATGCCTCCTTCTAAAACAAACATGAGTGAGTGAAAAATAATCAGCCAACTCAGACAAAACCCTCCTGAAAATTCCAGCATCCCTCCAGAAACTAACACAAACAATTGACTCAAATACAAAGCACATACTCCTTTTCCTGTCAAATTCTGTTCTTCCTAACTCAGTTTCTCAAGGTGACTGCAATCTTTGCTTTCCCCTTCCCTGTATCTGTTGCCATTCTGCCTGGGACTCATAAGAAATAAAGTTGTCTTGTTTTTTTGTTTTTTGTTTTTTCCTTCAGAAATTAGACAGGTCCTATTATGGAATTACCATGATTTTCCCCTCTTTTTCTCTTTACGTCTCTCTTCCAAACACAAAGCATCTCAGATAAACTGGGGACAATTTAGCTTAGTGTACTGAACTACCGGATACATTCCATGTCTCATTTCAGGCAGCATTTCAAATTCTTTCTTTTGTATAGTATTGATGTTCTCTGATCATTTTCTTTGGCCTTTTCAATATATTATTTTTAAAAACTCAGAAGGTACAAGATGATTCCTTCAGTTTCCTAACATGATTTATTCTATTTCAGAGAAACGGCTACAGAAATACACCCACAGTTCTACTTTCTCTCTCTACTTGCTTGTCGACCTTATTGGATCAGAGAATTATGGAAGCCTAAAGGGAGCACCAAGGGCTATATATTCCCCCTTCTCCCTTTTCGCTGTGACTTCACCAATCCAGAAAGCAGAACTTTGTTTTGGCTATTGAAGCTGTTACAACTAAATTACAGATAGGGGGTTTCGGCTACCTCTCTGACTCATTCCCTTAAGGTCCACCATCATCGACCTTGTATTTTTAACGTGTTTAATAGTTTTTCCAAAGATTTTCCTTGTATACATACTCAATGTAGCTGTTATAAGTGCAACCCTAAGAATTTCCTCTGAGAAGAGTGATCACTGGTTTCCAGTTCTCATGCATTCATTTTCCATTGAGCTGACCTTGAGCAAGTCATATTTCTTTTCTGATCTTCTGTATCCTCCGCTGGAAAAGATGATGATAGATGAGATGGTCTTTAGGACCCTCCAAGCCCTAATCACATGACTACAGAATCTGGTGGGTGATGTTCACTATCAACAGCCAGTTGAACATGTCTTTTATCCTCCTAAGAAAAAGCAAACTAAAGAGAGCTTGAAAAACGACAGACATAGCATAAGCTCCATAGGCTGGAATCACAGAGGCAAACAGTGTCAGGTAGATAATAGAAGACATTTGTGATGTAGAAGGAAAAGCCAGAGATCAGTCCACACCGGTCACTCATCCACCCATTCAAAGACATCATAATGATCGTGTTCCTGCACGGTTCTGCTTCCACCCTCCCTCAGTCTCTGTTTATATAGCAATTAAGACTTTGGAGTCTTAATAGCGTTTCTGTTGGCCAAGGAGCTTATTGCATCTTACATGAATAATTTTGCATGCTCAGAGCAAAACTGGAGGATCTCACTAACTCCCTTCTCTTTAATGACACTCTCTGTCCCAGATCCATTTTTCCTCTGCTCTCACTGGTTATCCTTTTTCTACTCCTGTGTCTCAGGTAAGACACATTGGTCATGTTGTGTTTTCCACCTACCCCCTCTGTAGCTCTTAACATCGGCCCCATGCGCTCTGCCCCAGATACATCATTAAGGGGACTTTGCAGTAGGAAGGCATGTGACTTAAGGTATTCCTTCGTGCTAAATTTAACTTTACACTTGCTACCTTGAACAAACCATTTTCCTTCTCTATTTGTGCCTGCATTTTGTCTCATATGAAATGGAGATAATAACACTTACCTTCTGGAGCCTACCAGGGTGTTATGAGGATTAATTAAAGTTCTTTGAAGATGACAAGTCTTGAGTATAGTTATTATTAGCTAAGCAAACTGCCTGTTTTAATACCAAGGGTCTCTGGGAAGGTCAGATGAGCTCCTTTAAGCACAGCCCTCACTCTCATTTTTCCCATATTACTTTCTGCCAGCTCTAACATGCAGAGGACCTGGGGGTGTTCTTTGGAGAATGTGCTTTTTCAATGGCATTAAGCTGCATAAATAATTGAAAAGTGCCGGTGTGCCTGAAGAGTGCAAAGCCCCTTCTCATTACTTCCTGCCTTCCCAGCCACCTCTGTGCAGCAATGACTCAGAGCCTTCTACAATTTTCTGAGGTAAACACTGCAGTGCAGAGGCCGGTGCTCATTAATTCTTGGCATATGCATGTTATTTCACTCACTGCAAAATATTTTACAAAGTGGAATATATGAAAACAAAGAAGATCGGCTCATGGCTTCTCACTTCAATGATGGAAAAACTGTGGTAGCAAGATACAAACCCACCTCCCAAGGACACAGAGGGGAAAAAAAAAAGTTGAAATCCTGATTCTTAAACTCACAGATTTTTGAGTTGAAGGGTTCTACCAGTTTAAAAGATAGCATTTTAACATTTGGAATTGTCCATCCCTGGCCTTGGTTCTACTCTTCTGAGCACCAGTTTGGTGATGGTACGGCCCAGGAAATAATGGAAACCTAAGAGGACTTCCAAGCTTCTGGCTGTTTCTTACCTCCCCCGATTTATGTCTTCTCATTATCAGGTAAAAACCCTATTTGGGAGGTGTCCTGGTTTCTTAAAGCATGATGCTCACAATGTATTCCAAGCACTCTAGACACAGTCTGACTAGCATGGAGCTAAATGAGATTTCTAGCCCGTGTTCCAGACAATTCTATCTTCCATAAGACACATCATATTGATGACTCTTAGTACATTTAACATCAACTAACATTGCCCTGTGAATTTCACCTCCTGCTAATGAAGGACTTTTTTCCTTTATCTTTTACTGGTGTAATTGATTTTTTTGACCTGTATGCAAGACTTCACGTTTATGGATATTTATTTAGCTTTCTGGTCTTAACCTGGTTTTCTCTGCTTAATTAAATCTTTATCAACCCTAACCTTTCCATGCGGTCTGTAGGTTAACTTTTTCTACCAGCAGTGGGAATGTTGATGCCTTCATTTCCTTTATTGCCTTCGCAGATGTCTAGTCTTCAGAGGAAGACAACTCAGGAAAAATAAAAGCAAGGCAGAAGCAAGAACGAAAGTTAATAAGGTATGGAGAAGAGAATGACAGCAGAGACAAGGACAATTTAAAATTTCCTAATCTCTTACCATGCATTTCTAAAGGTGTCAGTGTTGCAAAATAGGATGAATTTATATTTTTCCCAGGGCACACCATAAGAACGTGACTAATACGAGATGAAAAGTGCAAATTTCTAATTTTTCAGGTATTTTCTCTAGCTTGTTATAACTTTGTTTACCCTAGGTCATTTCACCTTCATGTTTCCCATCCAGAATATTGAAATAGCCTCACCAATTTAGGGTAAAGCGTTTTTTAATGGCTCATAGTGAGGATTCCTACTTTCTTTTTCCAATCCTGGGAATCCTTATTGATGCAGAAGCTCTTCCATTATTTTCTGGGGATCTGATTTTTGCATCACCTACTATCAAGCCATCAGTTTCCTGACTATTGAGCTTTCTTTAGCTATTAAAAGTTCACCCCTGTACCCTCTTTTGGAAATGGAGCTATTGGTATTGTCTTTCATTTCTATTTTTATTAAAAAAATTTAATGCACTGCCATTTTACCCTCTTGCCTGCAATGATTGCACAGAGAACCAAACGACAGCCAAGAAAGAGTCTTAAGGAATCCTTAGAGAAATAAGAGAAGTCATAATTGAATAATCTGCCACCAACAGTTATTATTGGGGTTACAGTCTTTCCAATGTACCTTCATGCCAGAGCATGGGGTTATAAATAGACATGGGCTCTGGGAAAAGGAAGAATGAAGCTGAGAGAGAAGACAATGTAGCAGGTAAAGCATGTCTTGTAAAAAGCCAAAGCTTTAAAGAATTAAAGTTGTAATAGCACGAAGATTGCCTTTTAAATCGTTCAAGGGAGATTCTCTTCTCTGAAATCCAGTTTAGGTTAATGGCCTGAGGAAGGCTTGCTTCAGCCTCTCCACAAATATATAAATTATGTTTGAACAGCACTTGCTGGAGGCTCTCCACAAGTCTCAGAGGCATGATGCCATCTTTCTTCTTAAACCAACAATAACAATTTAGCAAGAGAATTTAAAACCTATTAGCAATAATAATTGTTAACAGTAAAAATAGTGCACACTATATTAAAATAATCCAAACAAGCAAGAGAGGAATACCAATCATTCACTTGTTCCTTTTTTACTTGATGGTGGGCTCAGAGAAAATGGTGCCAGCAATGCAGGTTTCCATCCGAATAATATGACAATCAGAAGAAAGATAAATTAACTGAGCAGACTTCTCTGCTACCCCCAATCCCTACTCCCCCCTCCTCCCTCTCCTGTATCCCTAGGGTACATAAATACTGACTTTGCCACTAAATATCTCACAGCTGTTAATTCCTGTCATCTTTAACTTTTAGGCAACACTTTTCATTCGCTACTTAGAGACCCAAGGAGCATTCTTTTGGCAGTTAGAGCCTGATGAGAAATCTGCAGTAGGGTGTGGGGAGGTGGGGGTGGGAGAGCCCTGTCTCCACTGCGTGTATCTCCTGGCTTTATAGTTTGTTTGTGAGTCTGGGCTCCTGCCTGGGATGTGAGTCCTCATAAAAGTTTATGGACACAAGGTCCTCAGTTTTGCCCCTGAGGATTTATTTTTTCCACCTTAGGGATTTTCAGAAGGCTACTTAACCCCTAGAAGGGAAAGAAATAAGCTAGAGATCTAGAGATTGGAGGAAGTAAAAAAAAGGAAAAGAGCAGGATAGGATACAGAGGCTTGCATACTACAAGGACAACCTGTGAAGTAACGAGACAGAGTTTCTTCCCTGGATAACGGAAAACTGTCTCATGACCTACTCAGCAAAGTGTTCTCCTGTGGTTCTCTTCATCAGTGTCTGTGCATGCAAATGAGTCTGTGTGAGAAGAGAGAAGGGTGAGAGAGACAGAGAGAATCAACTAGGAAGAACAGGATGCCATTTAAGCTCTTTAAATGAAAAAAATATAGAGATTATTATATTAAGTGAAGTAAGTAAGACAGAGAAAGACAAATATCATATGATATCATTTATATGTAGAATCTTAAAAAATGATACAAATGAACTTACTTACAAAACAGAAATAGACTCACAGACGTAGAAAACAAACTTATGGTTACCAAAAGGGAAAGGGGGGTAAAGGATAAATTAGGAGTTTGGGATTAACATATATACACTACTAAATATAAAATAGGTAAATAACAAGTCCTACTGTATAGCACAGGGAACTATATTCACTATCTTGTAATAACCTATAATGGAAAAGAATCTCATATAATTGAATCACTGTGCTGTATACCTGAAACTAACATAGCGTTGTCAATTAACTATACTTCAATTAAAAAATGGTTAAATAGAAAAAAACATATCAGTGCTTGGCACAATTTCTATTTATGATCACCCTTCTTTGAATCTAGTAGAAGACTTCCCCATCTCCATATGACACATTAGATTACCTCTTCAGGGCATGACAGCTAGTATAGTATTATAATATTATCTTAGACTACCTAATAGCAAATCCTATAGGCCTTCATGGTTAAAAAAGAAAAATGAATTTAAAAGTTAAGTAAAAAAATAAAAAGTTCTCCTAGATGTTTATAGACACTTTTATAAGCTCTTCATTATTATTTTCTAATTTATTGGATTTTACTGTATGCAAAATGGGCAGGTTTCAATCTTCTTAAATAACATTATCCTAGTTATAGAGGTGTTACCTAAATCAATATGACATTGAAGAAGGCTGGAGTGGAAAAATGCAAAAGGGTTATTTGTGATGAGATGTGAAATATCCAGAAGGCCTCCAAATATTACCAGGGAAAGACCTTTTTGCTGGACAAGATGGGTTCAAGTGATTGTGGTCTTTTGCAGATGGTGATGGGAAATTTGAAGTATTGTTGATGGACCTGCTTTGTACCCATGAGCCAGTAACACTTGGGGAAATTCTCATCATTATTATCACCATGGTATGACCATTAGTAACAATTCTACAGAAGGAAATCATTATGAACATCTCAAAGACAGATAAAAGAAAGCCTTACAGGCCATCACCTCAGTAACATACATAGTTCCAATCTCTCTTCTCAAAAAATGCTCAAATCAGGTTATGCTTTGGTACATGGTGTTGTTGTATACATGGTTCCACTCAATATTTTAAAGCAGTAAATTCAGGATCTCCTCCTTCCCTTACTTCTGACTTTATCATGAATAACTTCCATCAATATCAAAATGAACCTTAGAAAAAATTAGTTATTATCCTCGTGGTCCATTCTTTGGCAACATGTCTTAGCTTCAGTTTTATCTTTCCACAGTTGGTTGTAATGAGGGTTTGCCTGTTCCCAATTTACCGAGTTGAAAATTGAGAGACAGCAATGGTAAGTGTAAGGTCTATACTTACATACATGAAACAGGTGGAAATGACTGACTAGAGAAACCATAATAACAAACCAATTCCCAGATTTTAGCTTAGCCTTTCTCTTCAATCCAACTGGCTTTTTAGAAAAATCAAATCCAATTTTCCTAGAATAGTATAAATCTGGCAGTGAAATTAGTTGAACTTGAATTTCTTTTTTTGTCAATAGTAACAGCTATATCCTGGGCTGGGATCTAGTCCATATTACCCTGTGTTTTTCAGAAAAAAAATGTCTGTGTGCCATACAAAAGATGAAAAGTAGTGCCCATGCTAATAATCTTGCAGAACACAAAATTGACCACATCAATCATGGTATCTTATAAGGGACAATGATAAATGTCCCCAAATCCTTTAAGGGAGAAAAGCCTTTGGGGAATGGCAATTGGGCATAATTTCACCTAGAATTTAGAGGAACAGACACATAACTTGATACACAAGAAGATTTGACTGAAATCCGAAGAATCAGGGCTGGAAGGCTAGATTGCTTGGCATTCCTTCCAAATCTCAAAATCCAATTTTTAGTGGGTCGGTAAAAAGCATTTCCCCTCTCTGAACTTGAGTTCCTCCAGGAAACAGGAATAATTAAAATCAGTGCTCTGATCCAACAAATCAATGGATTCCATCAATGGATTCAGTGGGCTTTACCCATCCCAGTGAATTGTCACCAAATAAAGTCACCCAAGCACTTCTGTTGGCTGCTACTATTTCAGGGGTAATAAAAGTAATGACCACTAGTTCATTTCACAAGTATATATTGAGCACTTATTGTATGCTAGGTACTGGTCTAGTCACTGGCAAATAGAGCATATAGGAGAGATAAGTTCATAGAACTCAGGGAGCTTTCATTCTGTGAGAAGGAAGATAGATAATAAACATTTCACACGACTTTATACAGGAATTTTCTTTATCTGAATCTATTCAAACAGTGACCATACATGAAGGTGCACAGTCATGGTCAGGCTGAGTTTAATTATACGTGCAACCTTAGGTTACCTGAATCATCTGAATCCTTGCTTTTAAGCCTCTGTCCTAATCATATACCTGGTAGTTTCCAGAGACGACTCATCTGTACTCTCAAATCATTTCTGTCTGTGCTGAGACATGGTGTCCTGCTCTGCTCTGGTTATTAATCATAAGTTTCATCTTGAGTGGCTGTAGCTTTTGCAACTCTTCTCAGAGCTATTCTCTGGACACTTTTTTGGCCACTGACCATGCTGTTCCTATGCTAACAACAGTCTACCCTTTTCTGTTTGGCATGGACTGCTGCTGGCCACGCTGCCACTGACCTCTGGACTGTTGATCGCTCTCTGTCTGCTGTTCATATGGTATCAACATTTCCTGGGCTGTGTGGCTGTGTTGGTAGCTCCTATAAGGCAACATAAACTACCATGGGATAGAGAGGGGTTCTGACATAGAGAGGGATTCTCCAGTGATCCTCTGCTTCACTATGGATGTTTGGTGGTCACTACTCAGAGTGTCCTGGGACTGCCCTGTCACTCATCATTGCTACCAGTTCAGGCCACCATTGCTCACATTTCTTTTATTCAAGTTCGGAAACAACTTTTCTTTCTCTGGGCTTTGCCTTCCTAGAGCGGCCCTTCAGTAGGATTTCTTGGACCCTGAGACCTGTACTTTTCCTATACACATCTATTCATTCCCTAAAACACACATAGAATATGAAGGTAGCTGGGTCTGGGAGGAATTTACCAAAAGCCACCATATTGTTATTTGAAACATTTCACTTTTTTATTCTATAGATGGATTCCAAGTCCATCTATTTTCCTGACTTGTTTATCCATGTTGGAGTTTCTAACAGAGCCCTTGAAATCTCAGTAGAGAAACACAATTGCCCAAGCATGAACTTGGATCCCAAGTGTATGCATGATTCAGGAATGTATCAATACTACCCAGGAATATCCTAGCTTTTGTGTGAATCAGTGGCTCTTAGAGATAACAGACAGGAATCACATAAAAGGTGTCCTTTAGTTCTACATGATAACTTCTGCTGGCCTGTGAACTTCACTATATACTTTACAGGAGAAGAATAAATTAGTTTTTATAAAAAGTTTTAATGTGTCTCTAGAAATTATTCACAAGATAGGTTCTGTACTTATTCTATTCAGATCTTTGAAATATCTCTTGCCTCATTTTTACCTTTGAGGTACTGAAGTTTAGGTCATATAAATGAAAGCAGAGAGAACTCATAAATTCTGACTCAAAATCCAGTGGTTCTTCCACTGTTTCATAGCGCCAGTGTACACATTTAGCTTGTAACATACACATAAGGGATCATAACTCCTGCCTCTTAATTAGAGGGACTCAGAAAAGCTAAGTGAGATATGTTTGACTTTGTGAGTCTCTTAGGTCCCTGGGCTAACAAAGCCATTCTTACTCTTGGGACGAGGGGAAGAGCCTTAAGAAATGATTCTCTTTCCTTCTTTCACTACCTCCAGTTCAGTAAGAGACCACAAGGGTAAAGCTGGTATATCTTGCTTACTTAGTGCAACTTATAACTATTCTTCACCAAGTTGCAATAGCTGATCTCTCAAGAGTGTTTCCTTATCAACATGTGAATACTTGAAAAAGAGAAGATGATGATGCCTAAGTACTAACCCTGCATCAGTTTTGATAAACAAAGATAAATAGTCCATCCTGGGATTAAAAACAAAATCCCTGTCTCAATTTCTCTGTGCTTTGTCTAGGGTAAATAGATACTGAGGACCCATGAAAGGAAAATGGGAAACATAGAGACAAGGGAAGAAAATCTAAGAGTATACTAGTTCTAGGAGATTCTCTCAAGAACGTTCAGTTGGGCATACATATGTTATGCCATAGGGATGTAGATTATACATTGTTGATCTTGTTTGTTGTCACCAAGTAAAGATGGGAAGCTACTCAAGAAAGTATACTGCCTCCAAGTGGCCTCTACCTCAATTTGTAGACATGGCGTTTTCCCTCCAGATAGGTAAAGTTTGTCAGCAACACATTAAAGAATATTGCATAGTCTGAGGCTGCCTGACTACACATACACAAATAGAAATACTGTATAAATAACCAGAGCCCTAGAATATGACCCCTTTAACTTAATTAAATAGTCAGGTTTAAGGTGGATAAAAAGAAATGGAGTGAGAGACCATGGCTGTCTGTAATATAGGCGATCGGCTATTAGCTCCATCAACAAGAAATGTTGGATTCTCATTGCTTTTGGATGGGCTCCTGGAAATCTAGTGCTTCCTATATATTTCGGTATGTAATAATCTGAAAAATACATCCTCTTTCTTCATTCTTCCACTATCCGTACCCCTGCCTCTCTGGAGAATTCGTATATCTTGGTAGGATGCGTTATGTCTATGTCACAGAAAGAGGAATGAATATTTTCTAAGCTCCGAAGTCTCAGATCAAATTCACAGGGCTGGATGACATCAGGTGATTTGATCCCTAAAACCCTACAGGGAATAAAATGGGATTTTATTTCTTTAAAAATGTCAGTGTATTTTTCTCTCATTAAAATGTGTTTTCTTTTCATTTTATTGATGGTTCTGAGTTTGTTTGGTCCCTATGGGAGGAACTCCAGGTTTGTCTGTTCTTCATTATCCAGCTTTATGCTTCTTTGAACTTCATTTTAAAGTGCTAGCTTGTTTTCGGAATCAAACTAACTACCCAATGCATTAACATAATGTAAATCCATAACTGTTTGTCTGAGGCCCAAATGGATGTCTGTATAGCACATGGGTTACTCCTGAGGCCTCTGTTACTCCTTCGAGTTAAGTTCTAAAGCCCGTGAAGACAATGTGGGCTAACTGCCCTCAAGTGATTCCATAAAAATATAGGAAGAAGACACAGTGTGGCTGAAAATTATTAGGACATCAGGTTTTGTATCATCTGAAGGTTTACAATTGACTTCAGGAATAAACTCGTGCTCACCTTGGAAAGTGACAGTCTCTCCTGCTTTAGGAAGGGCCTTTGCCTTGCAGGCAGTGGGCAAAAGAGATCCTGTGTTGTTAGTGGGCCCTCACCTTACTTTATTTCCTGAGCCTTCTCTGTAAGTGCCTGTTTTTCATGATGAGCTTGGTTTCCTCTCAGAGGTCATGCCTCATTACCACATAGCTCAGAGAAGCCAGGCATAGCATGAAGAGTACATTGCACATGAAGCCTGGTCCCTGGAGGACTGTCCCCTCCAGGGATGGATCTGGGCATGGGTCCTCAAATTTACAAAAATTGCGGTAACATATTAGAGAAAAACAATAAAAATGTGCAAATACAAAAATTAAGTACACCATCTTGGAAGGGGCCCAATAAAGTGAGAGATCTTGATAAATAAATCTCATGAGCTTCATGGTAAATCTCCCTCTAGTGTTTACCTTCATTCTTGCACCCATGCATAAAACTGCCCACGCCAAGTATTAATTCAGTGCTTCTTGATTTGCAATAGGAAGCATAACACTATACAGTATATTATATCTGTGGCATTTCCTCAGATGTGGCACATTATTTGTGTGTAAGGACATTTAACCTGGGTTAATGGACAATAAAATGGCTCTGAAGCCATTTAATTATACTTGACTCAGGAGTCAGAAACCAAACCAAATCAAGCAAAACAAAACAATGACAACAAAATTACTACAGAACCCAAACGCAATTACCAAACTTCCAAGTCTCCCCATTTCTTGCTCTACTAAATCAATATCCTTTGAATACTTTATCTGCCTTCATTCTGTCTCCATTGGATCCTTTTAAACATGCAATATTCTCTCCAGCAAAGTTGTTTTCCTTAAAGTCCAACAACCACGTGTTGCTTGTACCAGTACACACTTCCATGTCTTTGCTCATATCGGAGAATCTCCTCTCTTTCTTTTGATATCTCCCGATGGTATATTGCAGTGGTTCTCCATGTGTGGTCAATGGACTCCAGGAGCCTCTGAGACCCTTTCAAGGGGCCCTATAGGTCAAAACTATTTTAACATTAATACTAAAATAATTGCATTTTTCACTGCACTAGGATTTGTGCTAATTATTCAAAAGCTGTGATAGATACAACTATGAATCAGAGCAGTGGATATAAACTGTACCACTAGTCATTGCAATCACTGCATGCACTTGTAAGAAAAAGAAGAAAAGGAAAAAAGCAAATTTCACATAGGACTCTCCTTGTTAAAGTAGTAAAATTATTGCTGTTATTAAATATTGACCCTTGAGTCCTCATAGTTTTAATATCCTGTATGACAAAATGGGATGAATGCATAAAACACTTTAGATTTGTCTAGGTGATATGCTTTGGTGAATGAAATGTGAGCAAGCATGATACGAGCCATCTCCAAGCAGAGGCTCTAAAACAAAATGATAATTAGAAAATACTAAGGAATAAACTAAAAAAGCTATTAAACTGATCCAGGGGTTCAGGAATGTTGTAGACTACAAGATCAATATGCAAGAATCAGTTTTGTTTGTCTAAAATAGCAATGAAATGAGCATTCTAAAAACGAAATTTAGAAAACAATTACATTTGAAATACCACCAAAAAGAATAAGATACTTGGGTATAAACTTAAAAAATGTGTACAACTTATACACTGAAAGCTACGAAACATTATTGAAAGAAATTAAAGAAGATCTAAACAAATGGAAAGGTATCCCATGGTCCTTGATCGAAAGACTTGATATTGTTAGGATGTCAATATTACCCAAATTGATTTACAGATTCAACACAATCCCTACCAAAATCCCTGTTGGCTTTTTGCAGAAACTGATGATCTGATCCTAAAATTCATGTGAGAATGTAAGGGAACAAGAATGACCAAAACAATCTGAAAAAATAAGAAAAAAAGTTGGAGGATTCACACTCTGTGGTTTTGAAGACTTACTACAAATCTACTCTAATCATGACACTATAGTGCTGATGTAAAGATGGGCATATAGAATGTTGGAATAGAACTGAGATTCAAGAAATATACCCTTATATGTACTGTCAATTAAATTTCAACAAGGGTGCCAAAACAATTTAATTGGAAAAAGAATTGCTTTTTAAATAAATAGTGCTGGCAAAACTGGATCTCTACACATTAAAAGAATAAACTTGTGCCCCACTACTTCACACCATACACGAAGATGAACTCAAAATGTAAGCACTAAAACCATAAACTATTAGGAGAAAACATAAAAGCATATCTTCATAACTTCAAGTTAGGCATGAAACCAAGAAATCTTTTTTCCTCACATACTACACTAAAAGCACAGCAACACAAACAAAATAAATAAATTCTGCTGTGTCGAAATCAAAGAATATTATACTATATACTTCTATACTATCATACAAGGAAGTGAATAGACAACCCACAGATTGAGAGAAAATATTTGAAAATTATGTATCTGATAAGGGACTTGTATCCAGCATATATAAAAACCTTTTATAACACATTAATAAAAGAACAAATGTGCCAAGTAAAAAATGTGAAAAAGATTTGAATAGACCTTTTTAAAATAAATAAATAAATAAATAAATAAATAAATAAATAAATAAATAAAATTGGCCAATAAACACATGAAAAGATGTTCAAAATCATTAAGCATTAAGGAAATGCAAATCAAATTCATGAGTTATCATTTCATACACACTAGAATGGCTATAGTCAAAAAGACTGACCATAAATGTTGACAAGAATGTACCCAAATTGGAATGTGGATATGCTGTAAATGGAAATATAAAATGGTGCATATGCTTTGGAAAAGAGTTTTGTAATTCTTCAAAATGTTAAACATAAAAGTTACTATATTGCCCAGTAATCCTATCCCTAGGTATATACCCATGAGAAATGAAAACATATGTATACAGAAAAACTTGTATACAGATTTTTATAGCAGTGTTAGTCATAATAGTAAAAGAGTGGAAATAATTTGAATGCCCATCAACTGATGAATGGTTAAATATAGTGTGGTATATTTATATCATAGAACATTATTTGGCTGTAAAAATAGAATGAAGTACAGATACATACTACAACATAGACAGACCTTGAAAACATAAGTCAATCACAAAAGATCACATATTATATGGTGGAATTTATATGAGATGTCCAGAACAGTAAAATATATAGAGACAGAAAGTAGATCAGTGGTTATCTAGAGCTGGGGTTGGGGAGAATGGGGATTAACTGTTAAGGGATACAGGGTTTCATTTGGGGAAGATGACAAGGTTCTAAAATTAGATTATGGTTTCATAATCCTGTGAACATACTAAAAGTATTGTAGTGTACAATTTAGACAGGTGCATTGTATGGTATACGAATTATATCTCAATAAAGCTCTTAAAATGAAAAAGAAAGAGCATGGTGATGTTCCGCCAGATCTCTAGCAGCTCCTCCTGGATGCACTAATCCACCTTAGCTACCAATACTTTTCTTGAGCACTTACCTCCTTGAGTACTTACAGTCTGTCCCACACTGTTTACCATTCGCTTATATGTTCATTCAACAGTTATTGAATATCTATTACATGTTAAGTGTTACACTACACCCTGGATTGAGAGAGGTGGAGGAGCAATTAAAAAATAAATAAAATAGTCACAATCTCTACTCTCATTAAACTTGTAATTTACTGGGGGAAGGGGGGGGTTGTACATTTTCATCGTCTTTTTTTTTGCCTTCATTCATTATTTTCCTTTTTGTTTTTCCCAAGTGATAAGTCACTGACTACCTAATTTATACATATCCACACGATGCTTAGTTTAGTACTGAACACTTTGTAACAGCTAAAAAAAATGTTTGCTGACGGATTGGAAAGTGTCCTAAACATATCCCAAATGGTGTCCATTGCTAAAGAAATAGAAAGTTCTTCAAATACTTGTGTATTTACTTCAGCTTTTGAAGGTTGGGAGGCAGGAAGTTGGGAGGCTCTCCTTCACCTGGTTCTAGACAAATTTCCACATGGAATAAGTGGTATCCTTGAAGTGACCTACATGGATGAGCCAGTGACCATCACAGGGGTTCTGATCATATCCCATCCACAGTAAATGTTTTCTGGGGTTTCATTTCCTCAAAGCTATTTGCACCCCATACTAAGCAGTAATCAAAAAGTGACCGTGTAAATCTCAGGCTTCCCGCATCATTGTGCATATCCTGATTTCCTGTGAGGGGCTCCTGGAATTTGCCCCCTCTCCATTCAGGCTGTAAAACTGTAGAGATGTGAGCTAATTAAGTTGCATCATTTGTCGGCACTAGGCTCTCCAGTAGGTTTTCCCATCACTGAGCCTGATACCTCAGGGGCAGACTAAGGACAGCAGAATCTGATCTAATATGCCAAAGAGAGACTGGGATTAAAGTGCCTGAAAGATTTGCATTCATGAAATATAAGGCACAATTAACTTGCAATTTTGCAAGTCTTTTAAAATTATTATTCTATTTAAATGAGGTAAGCCGTAAGGATGTCTGAACTAGTGGGATGGGGTCTAAGTAGAGAAGAAGGGAGTGGTTATGGAGATGGTATCATACCCCTGGCATGAAGTCTGAGTACATAACCAATGCCTGCGAAGCCACAGGGAGGTGTCTGTCTCATTATAACCACATCCCTGGAATTGCTTTATAGTCTGCATAAGACTTTGCTCAGGAAAAGAAGAGAGGGTGTCATTTTTAGTTGGGAAGGAAGATGAAGCTGACAGCTGTATTCTGACATCAACCTGATCATCCTGTTAAATAACAGCTTGGAATTTTCCTTCTTAAGTAAAAACTCCATATTGGGAATATTCCCTTTTAGCAAAATTAATAGCAAAATTGTGGTTAAGGTCAGAGAATTTATTGGGCAATCCATCAACAAATAATTATTGAATGCTTATTAAGTTATAATACTGCTCCTGTGTGGTATACAAACAAATATACTTCCCGTGACATTGTGATTTACAAGAAATATATTTATAAGAAATATGTATTTGGTCTTTGTCCCCATTTCTGGCCCAGAACTCTTAAAACCCTTGGAATTTCCTAAGGGCTGAGAGCTACAAAGGTGTTTTTATTTGTTTTAAGAAGTGACTTTTGGGAAGCAGCTAAGGATGGGGACTGGTTGCCAGGGGAGCCAACCACTTGGTCAGAGGGTTGGAACCTTCAGTCATACCCGCTGCCCCAACTCCAGGAGGGAAGAGGGACTGTCAGGTGAATCGATTGCCAATAGCAAATGATCTAATCAATCATGCCCGAATAATGAAGCCTCCATAAAAACCAAGAGGCATTGTGGGTTGGCAAACGTGTAGAGATTGGGGGAGAGTGTCTCATTGGAAGAGGGCAGGGAAGCCCCGCACACTTTCCCCATTCCTTGCCTATCCATCTCTTCTATCTGGCTCTTCCTGGGTTATAGCCCTTTATGATAATCTGGTGATCCACTAAGTAAAATGTTTCTTTTAGCTCTATGAGTTGCTCTAGCAAATTAATCAAACTCAAAGAGGGGGTCATTGGAACCGCCAATCTATAGCCATTGGGTCAGAAGCTCAGGTGATAATTTGGGTTTACCTGAAATGGGAGAGGGACAATCTTGTAGAAAGGAGCCCTTAACCTGTGGGGTCTGACACTATCTCCAGATAGGTTGCCCAGTGTCTGAGAAGTGCTTGGATGTGTGGGAAAACCCCCGCCCCAAACACACACTGCTGGAACTGGGTACAGAACTCTTTTTACCCTTAAGTGTATTTATCATCTAGTGGGAGAGACATGTTACAGTCAAATAAAAATCACAATTCTTAGTGTTTTAGAGTATTTTAAGTTTCCTAAATGTTTTTACACACAAGGTTTCATCTGAGCAACATATTATAACAGGGCATTATTGACCTCATTTGGCAACCATACAACTTAGACTGGAAACTCCAACCGATTTGCTCAGAGTCACTTGTTTAGTAAATGATAAAATCTAAGGCTGTTAGAAGAGATTTATTTTTCCTGCAACCATGCTTTGACTTATTTCCAACGAGCCAGGACCCATAACATCCAGGCCAGGATGTAGAACCCTCAAAATTCCACTCATTGTCTGCTATTGTCTCAGCTCCTTCTGGTGAACTGACCACACAGAAGTTTACTTCAGGCAAACAAATGTTCTTCAATTTCTACCTCTTAATTTTTATGTAGGGCTTTGGCCCCCATTCCATGTGATCTTTAGATGTGATCTAGGCTGGGCCACATGCTGTTATATATAAGCAGAAAGGGCATATTGTGGGGGGGTGGGGTGTGGGGGGGAGGATTTTGTTTTAAGCACACAAATTTAATTGGATTGAAAGCTAAGATGTTTAAACGGGAAAGAGACTTTTCCCATCTTCCCAAGTTTAGCCCTTCTGGTTTTTCCTTTCAAATGCAAGTTTACTGGTCTTTAGATAAAAGAATTATGTCCAATCTATCTCTTACTCCCTTCCTTCCCTCCTCTGGGAGATGCCTCAAACAATGGTAAACCTTATCATGTGAGTAATTGAAATGTACAGGTGTTCCATTCGGCAAAACTACATGGATGCTTTACCTTCCCAGAAAAAAGAAAACCTCTCAATTTCTTTCTGTTACATACACACGCAAGTGGTTCACTACTTAGACAGACTCACATATATACAACAATGTATCTATTCAAGGATCAGGAATTACTATGGAGGGAAATGGCGTCCATTCTGTCAAGCCTTGACTTACAAATAACAAGATGGTTTTGCAAAATTTACTAGGCATCATTTTGTTTAATTCTTTTTTCATCTTGTGTAGAACTTATCCTGGAATTTCTCTTGACCATATTATTTAGTGTAAGGATTTGGCATAAGTATTGGGATTATGATAATTCCCTTTATTCTTTTTACTGTTCTCATATGGCTCTGGGTTACAATAAAAAAGCTATTATTGGTTGGATTTGATTAAAAAAAAAAAAAACAGCTCAGTTGTAAAATCAAGGTAATCAAAACAATGTGCAGATCCTAACGACAGCAAAGCAGAAGGGAGAACCGAGTCTTCTAATTATCGTTGGATGGCTATTCCTCTGGATCCTTTTCCTGATTTGGCATTAAGTCCTATTGGGCTGTTCCTTTTATGTTCTGGACTTAGCATACCCCGACTATTTTTTTACTTTATCTTTAAGGATTTGTTTTCAAATGAATTGTTGAAAAGCAATTCTATGGATTAAGCACAGAGTATCCCATGAGTAAGAAAACCACTGGCTCTCTGAAAGCTTCAGGTGAACCAGGTCGAAATAATCAAGAGCACAGCAAGACATGGCTAGTAGGGGCCAGAGCAACTAATGAGGCACATAGAGGAGGAAGGATGGGCCTCTTGGGTTAGTGGGAAGAAGAATAGGATCTTAGGTCATAGAAAAGGAGGAAATGATGTTAAGAAAGGAAAGCCCACTTAGGGATTCTCCTTAGGAAGAAAATTTCAGAAACAAGGACAAAAATGTTTTACTACAGTATGTGGTTCCGAAATAGGGTAAAGCAAAAAGACTTGTCAAGTCTAGTTACAAAAATGTTAACATCAGTATAGAACTTGAACTGGGACCTAAATATACAGGGCGATTTCCCCAGGGTCCTATGTCTTGCCAGGGAGGAGATGAAAAGAGTCCATCTCATCAACTGAAATTATCTTATGCAGAATCTGTCTTCCTTTAAACAAGCCAAACTCTTTTTTCCTAATTGCTTAAGTCTCTCCCTGGTGGTACATGTTCTTAATAGTAATGCCTTTTAGCTGTATAGAACTTTACTCTTTACAGGACACTTTTGATAAGCGACATCATTCACTGCATAGAAAGAAATACTATCCAGTTCTCTGAGGAGCTATTTAGGGCATCACTCTTCAGCTCATGAGCCAAGATCCAAGTTCAAGTCCAGAAACTAAGACAAGTCCATTTGACAACATTAAGAGGCAGGGCTAAAATGCAAAGGTCTTGAGTTCCAGAAATTGCGTTTTTGATCCTGCCAAAGGTCAGCATGATCTGCATCGTAGATCACTACATTAGACCCTCTGACTGCTTTTCCTCTTCACAAATATACACTGACCAAGACACTCAAAACGGCAAAAAGGCCGTAGCTGGAAAGCCCTCTGAAATTTGCTGCCAAAGACTTATTACTTACAAAGTGTTATATTGTTAAACCACATTTAATAACATTTGGATAGTTTGGAGGTCAGGTAGCTACTGCCAAAATGGAGGGCGGAATAGAGACATATATTTAGAATCCTTATGACGTTATCATAAGGCTCAGAGCTTGAGTTTTTAGAATTAGACTTCTTGAATCCGAATCCTAAATCCGTCACTTAGCAGTTGTGTGTACTTGGGCAAATAACTAGCTCTATGTCTGTTTTCTCATTAAAAACAAAAAACAAACAAAAAAACAAAAACAGGAATAATAATAGTATTTCCTCAGTGGGTTCTTGAAATGATCAACAAAAAATAATGTAAAACAATTAGTACAATGCCAGGTGCGAAGTAAGTGCTCTTTACTGCTTGTGGTACCAGGTATACCTCGTTTTACTGCCCTTCACAGACACTGTGAGTTTTACAAGTTGAAGGTTTGTGGAAACCCTTTGTCTAGGAAGTCTATTGGTGCCATTTTTTCAACAGCATTTGCTCACTTCGTGTCTCTGTGTCACATTTGGTAATTCTTACAATATTCAAACCTTCCTCCAGCAAAAAGGCTATGACTCACAGAATACTTCCATGGTGGCGAGGAATTTCTAGCAATTAAATATTTTTAAATTAAGGTACGTACATTGTTTTCTTAGACATAATGCTATTGCACACTAATAGACTACAGTATAGTGTAAACATAAATTTTATATGCACTGGACAACCAACAAATTGGTGTGACTCCTTTTATTGTGGTATTTGCTTTATTGTGGTGGTCTGGAATCCAACCTGCGATATCTCCAAGGTATGTCTATATTAATAATTTGTGATGTTGAACAAATACTTTACCCCTTTTCACATATCTAAATGATTCAGTGGCCTAGGGTCTTGGTTCTTATACTTTAGCAGGCACCTGGAGGGCTTGTTAAAGCACAAAAGGCTCAGTCCCACCCCCAGAATTTCTGAATTACTGGGTCCAGGATGGAGCTTGAGATTTTCTATTTCTAACACGTTCCCAGGTAATGCCTATGCTGTTAGTCCACGGACCTCCCTTCACATCCTCCTATATTTAAATCAGAATCTCTGGGCTTCCCTGGTGGCGCAGTGGTTGAGAATCCACCTGCCAATGCAGAGGACACGGGTTCGAGGCCTGGTCTGGGAAGATCCCACATGCCGCGGAGCAACTAGGCCCATGAGCCACAACTACTGAACCTGCACGTCTGGAGCCTGTGCTCCGCAACAAGAGAGGCCGCAATAGTGAGAGGCCCACGCACCGCGATGAAGAGTGGCCCCCGCTTGCCGCAACTAGAGAAAGCCCTCGCACAGAAACGAAGACCCAACACAGCCAAAAATAAATAAATAAATTAATTAATTAAAAAAAAATCAGAATCTCTGACAGGCTGGTCTTTGGCTTTAGTATTTCTTTAAAGCTCCCTGTGTTTCTGCTGTGTAGCCAAAGTTGGAAACCACTAACAAAGGCTATCTTGGGTAATGATAGATAAATATTTTATTTGACTAATCCAAATGATGGCTTGATTGGTTGTAAAGGTAGTGTTTGGCATTAAAACACTATATTTGTTGGGTAGAAAGGACTAGTGTTGAAAAGACAACTTGAGGATTGAAAGAGGCAGATATGCAATATATACACATTAACAGAGCAACACAAGTTAGACTTGGAGTAGGAGATGCATGTGTTCATTCACCTGGGAGTTGTAGGCAGATAAAATGAAATTGTTTGCATTTCTCTGAGAGCTTAGGGCAACTTTCCTTTAGGAAGTTGTACTTTGTGTTCCCATCTCTATATTTTGTGTTGTAGAGCTTGATTAAACAATAAAAGCTAATTTCTATCTACAGCTTTACCTTGTCTCCTATTTACACATACAACTATTTTGGGGGTCGTTATAGTTCCTATTTCACTTTGCCCTTTGGGTAGAATCTTTTTTTCTCTCCAAAGAATATTTTAATACTATGAGAAAATGCTTATGATATAACACTACATGTGGGAAAAATCCCCTCAAATATGTAAAATATTTAAGTGAATATAAACCTTATTTGTAACCTTGCATTCGATTTTTAAATAAGCATTTATTACCTTTATAATTAGGAAATAAAATTATTTAGCTGTTAAAAATGAGTCAAGGTTAAGGTTTATTACTCTTTTTAAAATTAAAAACTGGAGAAACAGATAGATGAGAACACATATCTAATGAAAGTTCTATTAGAGTTTAATTCCAAGTGTGATTCTATATTCCAAGTTGAGGCTTTAGAAAAGAGACCTGCCTCTATTGGTTTTACTCAAAGTGCTGATAAAATACTTCCCAACCTGTGGGGTTCTATGTTGGGAAAAGGAAAAGCAAATGCAGGCTATGTGGGCTTTGTAAATTTGCTGCAGAAATTGGTGTCATATTTACAAATAGAAGATAATTTTCGTTTTCTTTCATAAATGGCATTTCCAGACTCCACAGTCATTTGCACTTGCATGGGTCTTTTCCACAGAACAATGTGGGACAGAAGCGCCTTGAGGTCTACTTTGTTCAAGTGCACAGCTTCCTGGCAACACAAGCTTGGAGATTCTCAATGTGGGGTTCCTGGACCAGCAACAAGGATCATCTGGGAACTTGTTAGGAATGCAAGTTCTCAGACTCCATCGCAGACCTCCTGTCAAAAATTGGGGGGATGGGGCTTCCCTGGTGGCGCAGTGGTTGAGAATCTGCCTGCCAATGCAAGGGACACGGGTTCGAGCCCTGGTCTGGGAAGATCCCACATGCCGCGGAGCAACTGGGCCTGTGAGCCATAATTACTGAGCCTGCGCGTCTGGAGCCTGTGCTCTGCAACAAGAGAGGCCCCGATAGTGAGAGGCCCGCGTACCGCGATGAAGACTGGCCCCCGCTTGCCGCAACTAGAGAAAGCCCTCACACAGAAACGAAGACCCAACACAGCCATAAATAAATAAATAAATAAATAAGTAAATAAATAAAAATTGGGGGGATTTGGGCCAGAAATCTGATTTTAGCAAGTCCTTCGGGTGATTCTGATCACTGCTGGGTTGAGAACCTTTGCTCCAATCAATGGTTCTGGTATTTGTTCTGCAGTTATATACAGAGAACTCCATGGGACATGCCCTCAAATGGTAGTGTCCTCTTGCAGCTGTAGGTGGCTGGTTTGATTTGATGTAGCTGTAGTCCCAGCCCTGGCAGCCACCACTATTAGGGGTCTAACTTCTGCCCCCATAACATAGTAGGCCCACGTAACACCACTGCTAGTACATTCCTGGGACCTCCATGGGAGCTCAAGCAAGTGTCCCAGGACAGCATCTGGCCTGGCTAGCCAGGCAGCAGGGACAATGGCAGCTGAGGGTCGCAGGTGTGCTGATGGTGTCAGGTGACCCTAAGACTGTCCTTGATATCTACTGCCAGTCAGTTCATGACCTTTTCCCATGCTGCTATTTGAAACAGTTCCATCCCCAGTGATTCTCCAAGTGAGGTGCAAGGATCGTTTACTGTAGACTCTCCTAGAATACTTGGTTAGAGCCTATAAAGATAGAACTCAGGCATCTTTATTTGTAATAAGCTCACCAGATGAATCTTAGGCTGCACTGAAGATCATCTTTAAGGGTGAAGGAGATGGATTGCTGAGTTATAGGGAACATTTCTTGTTTTTAAACAAAGTGATTTACTCCTGGTTAGTACATACTTAAAGTATTCTGAACCACTAAAGAATTTCCTTGATTCAGACTTTGAATGTACTGTTCTATAATTTTCAGCATCTTAAAACTAACGCTTATAAAATTCTTATCTTGAGTCTAAAAATGACCTCATATAGTAGTGAGGAACATAATTTATGTAATCATATTTTGTATATTATTGTTGTTTTTCACATATTCGGAACATTACATGCCTTCAAAATAGGATTCTACAATACTATACCACCAAGTGCCACTTCTGTGTCTTTCTAATGGAAATGAGTAGAATTGCTTAAATCCTGTGTGTGTTAAAACACGTAGTGTTTATTTCAAAAGTTAATTCAAAAATCCTGGCTGGGTAACGCAGATTTTTCTGTTTTTTTTTTTTTGGAAGAGTTTTTGTGGTATGACATTTGGTATTCCATTTTGAAAATGCCTTTCTCCTACTAAAATGTGCTTAAACCACAAAAGAAATGAAGTGGCATTACTTGGTTAAAAAAAAAATAATAATCTCAGGCTCACTACACTAGAGTAGCCTATAAGCTCCATAAAGACAATGATTATACATGAATTAGTTACTCCTTCTCTTTCTTGTACCTAACACAGGTCCTAGGATACAGTAGTGCTCCCAAGTACTTGCTAAATGAACAAATAAATGAAGAATGCACAAAGAAATAAAGGAAGAGTTGAATGGATGATCAAACAGATGGGTGAATAAATTCAAGGGACAACTAATCTTTAGGCATTTGGCTAATATAGAGAATCCTTAAAGGCTGGAATTATTATTTCAGTTGAATTCTGATGTTAATTAGAATTCTCTCCACTGCAGGGACAAGAGAAGTCCTGAATGAATATTCATGTGCAGATGTATAAATTATCTACAACATATTATTAAGCCAAGGCTAGTTTTCCTTCTTTCTCACTTGCAATAGATTTATGAACTGTGCCTATTCCCAAGCTATTAGCTACATGAGTGATAAGGAAGGCATAAAATTAGGATATTCAAACAAATATTAGCCCAATCAAAAGATAATTAGAAAAGGGAATCCTCTGGGAAAATAAGTGAATTCCAAACGAGGGTACACTTGCTTATTTGGAGGTTATGGTGTGTTTGGGGTTATTCACTTCACTGCATTTCTTCATTATACAGCATGTAAAACTGAGACTGGCCATGCAGTTCATGGTATGGAGTGATTATGGTTGGATAATCTCAGAGCATTCCCCAAAAGAGGGTCAATTCTTTGGCAAAAGGCAGATAGTCTCTCTTTCTCCAAACTTAACATATAGTTTTCTAAACAACATGTGCAGAAAAATTCCTTTGCCTACTTTTGTGGTTTTGCAAAAGAGCAGCACTTTTTTTCCTCCTCATTGATGAAAATTCTTTCTCCTGGACCTAGCCACTGGCCCGTGAAAAAGTAGCAAGTGACCATTTCTTGGGACTTGTCAGAATAAATGAAGGACTCAGGTGAGATTAGGTTTCCATCTCTGATTTGCTCTTCCTGCCTGGGTGTGTGGGGCCTGGAATCTGTCTACTGGTGCAGATGAATGGAACAGAAGGAGCAAACTCATCAGATTCGACAATGACTTGGTACTGAGTTCCCAGGGTCTAGTTTCCCAAGCCTCCAGGCACCTTCAAAGAATAACAAATGATAGAATTAACCATAGTGTCATAGCAGAATGAACAGAAAAAATATGATTTTGCCATTTTTTCTACAGCCACAATAGAACTACACCTCTGCACACCCACACACACTATTTTTTCAAAGTAAAAAAATAGGAAGTTTAAACTCATATTGTACTGGCTCTACCCACCAGCAGTCCCTCCCATCAGGAAGCTTACACAAGCCTCTTAGATAGCCTCAGAATACACTTTCTTCTCAAGTGCACATGGAACATTCTCCAGGATAGATCAAATCATGGGTCACAAATCAAGCCTCAGTAAATTTAAGAAAATTGAAATCGTACCAAGCATCTTTTCCAACCAAAACACTATGAGATTAGAAATAAATTACAGGGAAAAAATGTAAAAAACACAAACACATGGAGGCTAAACAATACATTACTAAATAACCAAAAGACCACTGAGGAAATCAAAAAATACCTAGAGACAAATGACAGTGAAAACACAATTATCCAAAACCTATGGGATGCAGCAAAAGCAGTTCTAAGAGGGAAATTTATAGCAATACCTGAAAAAACAAGAAAAATCTCAAATAAATAATCTAAACTTACACCTAACGAAAAGAACTAGAGAAAGAAGAACAAACAAAACACAAAGTTAGTAGAAGGAAAGAAATCATAAAGGTAAGAGCAGAAAGAAATGAAATAGAAACAAAGAAAACAACAGCAAAGATCAATAAAACTAAAAGCTGGTTCTTAGAGAAGATAAACAATATTGATAAACTTTTAGCCAGACTCATCAAGAAAAAGAGGGAGGGGATGCAAATCAATAAAATTAGAAATGAAAAAGGAGAAGTCACAATGGATGACGTAGAGATACAAAGCATCATAAGAGACTACTACAAGAAACTCTATGTCAATAAAATGGACAACCTGGAAGAAATGGAAAAATTCTTAGAAATGTATAACCTTCCAAGACTGAAGCAGGAAGAAATAGAAAATATGAACAGACCAATCACAAGTAATGAAATTGAAACTGTGATTAAAAGTCTTCCAACAAACAAAAATCCAAGACCAGATGGCTTCTCAGGTGAATTCTATCAAACATTTAGAGAAGAGTGAATACCCATTTTTCTCAAACTCTTCCAAAAACTTGCAGAGGAAGGAACACTCCCAAACACATTCTACAAGTCTATCATCACCCTGATACCAAAACCAGACAAAAATACTACAAAAAAAGAATATTACAGGCAAATATCACTGATGAATATAGATGCAAAAATCCTCAACAAAATCCTAGCAAACAGAAGCCAGCAACACATTAAAAGGATCATACACCATGATCAAGTGGGATTTATCCCAGGGATGCAAGGATTCTTCAGTATATGCAAATCAATCAATGTGATACACCATATTAACAAACTGAAGAATAAAAACCATATGATAATCTCAAAAGATGCAGAAAAGCTTTTGACAAAATTCAACACGCATTTATGATAAAAACTCCAGAAAGTGGACACAGAGGGAACCTACCTCAACATAATAAAGGCCATATACGACAAACCCACAGCAAACATCATTCTCAATGGTGAAAAATTGAAAGCATTTCCACTAAGATCAGGAATAAGACATGGGTGCCCACTATCACCACTATTATTCAACATAGTTTTGGAAGTCCTAGCCATGGTAATCAGAGAAGAAAAAGAAATAAAATGAAGCCAAATTGTAAAAGAAGAAGTAAAGCTGTCACTGTTTGCAGATGACATGATACTATACATAGAGAATCCTAAAGATGCTACCAGAAAACTACTAGAGCTAATCAATGAATTTGGTAGAGTAGCAGGATACAAAATTAATGCACAGAAATCTCTTGCATTCTTATACACTAACAACAAAAGATCAGAAACAGAAATTAAGGAAACAATCCCATTCACCATTGCAACAAAAAGAAAAAAATACCTAGGAATAAAACTACCTAAGGAGGTAAAACACCTGTACTCATAAAACTATAAGTCACTGATGAAAGAAATCAAAGATGTTACAAACAGGTGGAGAGATATACCATGTTCTTGGATTGGAAGAATCAGTACTGTGAAAATGACTATACTATGCAAAGCAATCTACAGATTCAGTGCAATCCCTATCAAATTACCAACAGCATTTTTTACATAACTAGAACAAAAAAATCTTAAAATTTGTATGGAGACACAAAAGACCCCGAATAGCCAAAGCAATTTTGAGGGGAAAAAACAGAGCTGGAGGAATAAGACTCCCTGACTTCAGACTATACTACAAAGCTACAGTAATCAAGAAAATATGGTACTGACAGAAAAACAGAAATATAGATCAGTGGAACAGGATAGAAAGCCCAGAGATAAACCCATGCACCTATGGTCAACTAATCTATGACAAAGGAGGCAAGGATATACAATGGAGAAAAGACAGTCTCTTCAATAAGTGGTGCTGGGAAAACTGGACAGCTACATGTAAAAGAATGAAATTAGAACACTTACTAACACCATACACAAAAATAAACTCAAAATGGATTAAAGACCCAAATGTAAGACCAGACACTATAAAACTCTTAGAGGAAAACATAGGAGGAACACTCTTTGACATAAATCACAGCAAGATCTTTTTTGATCCACCTCCTAGAGTAATGGAAATAAAAACAAAAATAAACAAATGGGACCTAATGAAACTTAAAAGCTTTTACACAGCAAAGGAAACTATAAACAAGACAAAAAGACAACCCTCAGAATGGGAGAAAATATTTGCTAATGAATCAATGGACAAAGTATTAATGTCCATAATATATGAACAGCTCATGCAGCTCAATATTAAAAAAAGAAACAACCCAGTCAAAAAATGGGCAGGAGACTTAAATAGACATTTCTCCAAAGAAGACATTCAGATGGCCAAGAGGGACATGAAAAGCTGCTCAACATCACTAATTATTAGAGGAACACAAATCAAAACTACAATGAGGTATCACCTCACACTGGTTAGAATGGGCATCATCAGAAAATCTACAAACAACAAATGTTGGAGAGGGTGTGGATAAAAGGGAATCCTCTTGCACTGTTGGTGGGAATGTAAATTGATATGCCACTATGGAGAACAGTATGGAGGCTCCTTAAAAAACTAAAAATAGAATTACCATATGACCCAGCAATCCCACTAGTGGGCATATACCCAGAGAAAACCATAATTCAAAAAGACACATGAACCCCAATGCTTATTGCTGCACTATTTACAATAGCCAGGTCATGGAAGCAACCTAAATGCCCATCGACAGACGAATGGATAAAGAAGATGTGGCATATATATACAATGGAATATTACTCAGCCATAAAAAGGAACGAAATTGGGTCATTTGTTGAGACATGGATGGATCTGAAGACTGTCATACAGAGTGAAGTAAATCAGAAAGAGAAAAACAAATATCGTATATTAACGCATGTATGTGAAACCTAGAAAAATGGTACAGATGAACCGGTTTGCAGGGCAGAAGTTGAGATACAGATGTAGAGAACAAACATATGGACACCTAGGGGGGAAAGCCGCGGGGGTGTGGGGATGGTGGTGTGATGGATTTGGCGATTGGATTGACATGTATACACTGATGTGTGTAAAACTGATGACTAATAAGAACCTGCTGTATAAAAAAAATAAATAAAATAAAATTCAAACATTAAAAAAAAAAGAAAAAGAAAAAAAAGTCACATATAGAAGATCAAGAATCAAATTTGTCAACATCAGTATTAGAAAATAGAAGAATACACATCAATGCTTTCAAAATTTTGAGGTAATAGAATTTCCAACCTAGAGTTCTCTACAGATAAACAACGAAATAAATGTGAGGTAAAAATAAAGATATTTTTAGATGTGCAAGTACTCAAATATTTACTCCCCAAGTATACTTTCTGAGGAGGCTACTAAAGAAAATGCTTAAGCAAAATGAGGAAACAAAGCAAGAACACACAAGATATGATATCCAAGAAATAAAGAATTTAGTATAGGAGAGAGGTGAAGGGAATTCCCTCCAAGTGATGGCAAAGACACTCTGAGGACAACAGGTGTATAGTAAGCCTGGAGCGGGTCAACTCACACTGGGGAAGGGCACCCAGAGGGTGTCTCCAAGAACTAAAAACTGACAGATTAGCTTAGTGGCTGAAATTTCAAGATGATATTTACACTACTGAAAGAATGTTTATATATAAATGACTATTAGGTACCTAGAAAATGGAAAGGGAGGGGGAGAGAGAGGGAGAAGAGGAGGAGAGGGAGAGACATTGGGGGAGGAGAATGAGGAGGAGGAGAAGTGAAGGGCGTGAGAAAGGGAAGAGGAGAGGGGAGGGAGAGAGGAGGGGAGGAATCAGGGATTGATGCAATTAACAACCCCAAAGAAAATAGAAAGTTGGTATAGGAAATGAAATGTAAGCCTAAATTTACTGAAGGAAAAATGTTAAATTCAAAATTATTTGGCTCATCAATAAGTATTTAAATGATTTGTTTTAAGTAAAAATTACAGCAAAACCACATTGAGCTGATGTGAGATTTTGGGGTGTGTGTGTGTGTGTGTGTGTGTGTGTGTGTGAATAAAGTGCACGTGTCTATGTGAGAATGTATGTGTTTCAAGAGTTGTAGGAAAGCAAAATCCCCTTTTACAAAGGAGGAAGTCAATAGAACCAATATAAAGCGGAAACAAATAGAGATGAGGGATATTTAAATATTGTTTTGAAATATTTTTGCTCATATTGGAAAAAAATCTCTAAGAGTTGAACATGATTTGCATCTGGGGTTGGTGTTGAGAATGGGTGGGACATGGGTGAGAATGGGTGGAAACTGCTTTTTAAACTGTAAAGCTCTGATAGCTACTTGATTTTTAACCTATTTTTGTACATGAAAAATTTATAAAATAACATATGCATGTATTTGATAAAATAATATACATTATACATATTCTGTCCTATGTGAAACCTCCCCTTGCCAAGGATTTCGAGTATACTAGCGAGGTGGACCAGTGTCTTCCGTATGCTAACTGTTGTCTGATTTGTACAGCACAAGTAACCTGCACTGTCTTGTATTCCCATTTTTATATGTCCCTCTAGTTACCCTTAGACTATCGGTCCACAAAGATACAAATCTTACCTCATGTTTCTTTTGTGTCTCTCACAAAGAGAGAGCACCATAGTAATCCCTAAAATGCACTCAGAAAATGTGTATTATTGATTCTGCTGTTCTACTCTTTGGGACAATGATCTATCTGAAACCCAGACAAGGTTAAAATGAAAAGACACACAGAAAAAAGAAAAATTCTAGGAAATCTCCCTTCAATTTGAGGGAGAGGACCCCTATGGGTCTGATAGTGTAATAATATTAATGTTTGGGTTCACATTAGGGATCATTTCTCCTAAGTCCTTCATTGAGTTTGACAAAGTCATCCAGACCCTCAGAACCCCATGCTAAAAGTTTGGGTAGCACAGATCATAAGTGAGAAGACCGCAGAGAAGGTTCTGTCCTTGAATGACCTTTCTCCTCCATTGTACTCATGAAGTTAGGACTAGGTTTCAGATTTCTGGGTTCAGATCAAATTTAAAAACAATAAAATAAATTACTGGGTCTAGAATAATGATGAGTGTGAAAGGCTATGATTGGCATCTATAAAAATTTCAAGGGTGTGAATCAGATCAAAACAGACATATATACAAATTACTGTTTTTTTTTAAACTGTGAAGAATCCACTGATGCTTGGAAAAGCTAAGTTAAAACAATTTAAAGGAAATACCATGTTACACAGCAGGCAATAAAGTTTATGGAACTCATTACTTTAAGAAGTGAAACAGGAATTATAGTTCCTAAACAGGTTTAAATAAATTCATACATGACTGATCTGTAATGGGTTATTAATGAAAATTAGATTGTATTTTCAAGCTAACCTTGGAGATTAATCCTAGAGAAAAACAATAATAGCAATGAAAGTAACAACAACAATAAAAATAATAATACCTCTTGTTGCGTGAAATGACCTGCACAATGTACTTAATAATAAATTATCTTGTTTAATTCTATAGCAACCAATAAGTTAATTTTTATTCCACACATTTTACAAATGAGAACAAGGAGTCTCTGATCAGTTAAAGATGGGCATTAGATTTTAACCAACCCAAAGATGTGCATTCCAGGATAACTTAAGCCTCCTATGATTGCTGGCTCTAAAAAAAGGATCATTTTCAGGGGCATATGAGTGACCCAGTTCAGGTTTGCCTTTACTTACTCTCAATGTATTTAAATACAAGGCAACAACTGGTAAAGGGGGGATAAAGGTCAAAAGTGACCACATGAAGCCTAAGGAGTATGTGTAAGATGACCGTATATCCCAATTTGCCTGGGATAGGCCCAGAGCAACTGTTACTACAACACTCCTTACTCTTTTTTTTTCTTCCAGTTATATTGAGATATAACTGACATACAGCACTGTATAAATTTAAGGTGTACAACATACTGACTTGACTTACATACATCATGAAATGATTCCTGCAGTAAGTTTAGTGAAACAAGTTTAATGAACATCCATCGTGTCATACAGATACAAAATTAAAGAACTATAAGAAAAATTCCTTGTGATGAAAACCCTTAGGATTTACTCAGTTTTTACATAAAACATGCAGCAGTGTTAATTCTATTTGTCATGTACATTACAACCTTAGTACTTACTTATAACTGGAAGTTTGTACCTTTTGACCGTCTTCATCTAATTCCCCCTTACCACCCCCACTCTGCTGGTAACCACAAATCCGATCTCTTTTTCTATGAGTTTCTTTGCTTGTTTTTGAAGTATAATTGATCTACAACACTATAATTGTTCTTGTTATGCCACATGGTGATTCAATATTTCTAGACATTTCAAAATTATCAATAAATCTAGTTACAGTCTGTCACCACACACAGATATTACATAATTATGGACTACATTCCCCAACCTGTATATTTCATACACGTGACATTTATTTTGCAACTGCAAGTTTGTTTTTTTCTTTTATTTATTTTTTTATACAGCAGGTTCTTATTAGTCATCCATTTTATACACATCAGTATATATATGTCAATCCCAATCTCCCAATTCACCTCACCACCACCCGCCGCTTTCTCCCCTTGGTGTCCATACGTTTGTTCTCTACATCTGTGTCTCAATTTCTGCCCTGCAAACCAGTTCATCTGTACCATTTTTCTAGGTTCTACATATATGCATTAATATACGATACTTGTTTTTCTCTTTCTGACTTACTTCACTCTGTATGACAGTCTCTAGATCCATCCACGTCTCTACAAATGACCCAAATGGATAAAGAAGATGTAGTACATATATACAATGGAATGTTACTCAGCCATAAAAAGGAACAAAATTGGGTCATTTGGGCAACTGCTAGTTTGAACCTCTTAATCTCCCTCACCCATTTCTCTCCTCACCTAAAATCCTCCCCTCTGGCAACCACCTGTTTCTTTTTTTATTTATGCCTCTGTTTCGGTTTTGTTATGTTGGTTCATTTGTTTTGTTTTGTACATTTCACATATAAGTGAAATCACACAGGATTTGTCTTTCTCTGACTGATTTATTTCACTCAGCATAATACCCTCTAGGTCCAGACACGCTGTTCCAAATGGCAAGATTTTGTTAATTTTTATGGCTGGGTAATATTTTATATAGTCATATTTGTTTATTTTTGCTTTTGTTTCCCTTGACTGAGGAGACACATAAAAAAAAATATTACTCCCAATCTCCCAATTTATATCTGTGACTCTATTTCTGTTTTGTAAATAAGTTCATTTGTACCATATTTTTAGATTCCACATATAAGTGATACCATATGATATCTGTCTTTCTCTGACTTCTTCACTTAGTGTGATAATCTCTAGGTCCATCCATGTTGTTGCAAATGGCATTATTTCATTCTTTTTTTATGGCTGAATAATATTCCATATTATTATAATATACCACATCTTCTCTATCCATTCCTCTTTTGTTGGACATTTAGGTTGCTTCCATGTCCTGACTTGTAAACAGGGCTGTTATGAACATTGGGGTGCATGTATCTTTTCGAATTAAGGTTTTCACTGGATATATGCCCAAGAATGGTATTGTTGGATCATATGGTAGCTCTATTTTTAGTTTTTTTAAGGAACCTCCACACTGTTTTCCCTAGTGGCTGTACAAATATACATTCCCACCAACAGTGTAGCAGGGTTCCCTTTTCTCCACACACTCCCCAGCATTTATTGTTTGTAGATTTTTTTGATGATCACCATTCTGATCAGTGTGAGGTGATACCTCATTGTAGTTTTGATTTACGTTTCTCTAATAATTAGTGATGTTGAGCATCTTTTCATGTGCTTTATGGCCATCTGTATGTCTTTGGAGAAATGTCTATTTAAATCTTCTGCCCATTTTTTGATTAGGTTGTTTGTTTTTTTGATATTGAGCTGCATGGACTGTTTGTATATTTTGGAGATTAATCCCTTGTTGCTTTGTTTGCAAATATTTTCTACCATTCTGTGGGTTGTCTTTTCATTTTGTTTATGATTTCCTTTGCTATGCAAAAACTTTTAAGCTTAATTAGGTCCCATTTGTTTATTTTTATTTTCATTTTCATTACTCTAGGAGGTGGATCAAAAAAGATCTTGTTTCAATTTATGTCAGTGAGTGTTCTGCCTATGTTTTCCTCTAAGAGTTTTATAGCATCCAGCCTTACATTTAGGTCTTTAATCCATTTTGAGTTTATTTTTGTGTATGGGATTGACATATACACACTACTATATATAAAATAGATATCTAATAAAGACCTACTGTATAGCACAGAGAACTCTACTCAATACTGTGTAATAACCTATATGGGAAAAGAATCTAAATAAGAGTGGATATATGTGTATGTATAACTGATTTACTTTGCCGTATAGCAGAAACTAACACAACATTGTGAACCAACTTTACTCCAATAAAAATTTTAAAAAATATATATTACTAAGACTGATGTCAAACGTACTGCTTATGTTTTCTTCTAGAAGTTTTATGGTTACAGGCCTTACATTTAAATATTTAATCCATCTTGAATTTATTTTTGTGTATGGTGTGAGAAAGTAGTCCAGTTTGATTGTTTTGCATGTAGCTGTCCTGTTTTCCCAACACCATTTATGGAAGAGGCTGTCTTTTCCCCATTGTATATGCTTGCCACTTTTGTCATATGAGTGTGGGTTCAGTTCTGGGCTCACTATTCTGTTCCATTGATCTATATGTCTGTTTCTCTGCCAGTACTATACTTTTTTGATTATTATCATTTTTTAAATTATTATTTATTTATTTATTTTTTATTTTTGGCTGTGTTGGGTCTTCGTTTCTGTGCGAGGGCTTTCTCCAGTTGGGGCAAGCGGGGGCCACTCTTCATCGCGGTGCGCGGGCCTCTCACTATCGCGGCCTCTTGTTGCAGAGCACAGGCTTCAGATGCGCAGGCTCAGCAGTTGTGGCTCATGGGCTTAGTCGCTCCGCGGCATGTGGGATCTTCCCAGACCAGGGCTCAAACCCGTGTCCCCTGCATTGGCCAGCAGATTCTCAACCACTGCGCCACCATATGAAGAGGGACTTGATTTTTGGGAAAAATAAATGAATTGATTTCTGGAGGTGAAAAGTATGCCTCAGACATCTACGACTTTTTGAAAATTTCTGCAGTTTGCTAAGTTTCTCTCTACATGGAGATTTTCTACCTAGTATTTTCACAATAAGCAGTGTGTCTCCTTCTATTATTCACTAACATGCTGGTAGTAACATTGAATTGATTCCCAGACTTGGACATCAGTCCTCACCAATCAGCTCACCAGCTGAAACCTTTTGAATTTTACATACTACCTTCTAGAGTCTATATTCATCTGCCCTTCTTTTTTATTCACCTTCATCCTTGCCACTGCTCAGCACTAGGGAATTCAGTTTGTACTGGAACTGAACCACAAATGCCAGCTTACAAATTTCAAGAGTCACAAAATATGCCTGGAGTAAACGTGTGTGTGTTTGCATGGCATATAGGTGATTTAGGCTTCAAAAACTGAGATTAAAAAATTGTGAGATAGTGACAAGTCAAGTCATGTATTTTGTCCCAATCTCTTCTTAAAGCACAAATACTGAGTATCCATTTACTGTTTTACTACATGCCAAGGTAGGTGTTGGAACATATAATTGAACAGGAGATAGGCCCTGCTCTCAAAGAGCTCTTGACATAATGGTGGTATGCATAAGAAAACCACTGATCACAATACAGTGTGATGATTGCCATGTATAAGGTGCTATAATATTACAGGAGAAACTTTTAACCTAGTCTCAGACAGACAAGAAGAAGGCTTCCTAGAGTTGCTGATGATGAAAGTGGAGAAGTTAGAAAGATGAAGTTCCACGTAGAGAGTCTATATGTGCAAAGGAACAGCATTTAAGGGCCAAGTGCTGGTCTATGTGGTAGGAAGGGTAGGTGATAATCTGAAAATAGACTAGATTGTGGTCCGCTTGCATGTCAGAAAGAGGAGTTTGGTATTGTTCTGATGGGAAAAGGAAGTCACTAAAGGGTGTTAAGGTGGGGAATGGGTATTGAGGTAATGATCAGGTTTGCATTTTAGGAGGATTCCTTTTTAACAGTCCTGTGGACTGGGTATTGAACTGTGTCTGCAATATCATGGTATTCTAGTTCCCACAAGTACCTGAGCACCCAGTCAATGTAACTAAACCAATCATGAGTTCTTACCTCTATGTTACAGATCAAAAGGCAGGTTGTGGATGAGGTGTCCAAATTACTTTGCCAACATAAATCAGCGGTCAGTGAGCCGTGATCTATATTCCAGCTAACAGAGGGTCAAAGAGTCTCTTAATTCAACTTCCTATAATCTTCAAGTAAGTGCAAAATTTCAAAAGCTTTCCCAAACTAGTTGGTTTTAAAAATTCACTGTTGAAGTTAAGTTAAATTTTAGGTCTTTTAAAGATTAAGTTTGCCGTGTGTACCTTTACCGCTCTTTACTGTCTCTTATTAATGTTGGCAAAAATAAGACAAACTTTGTCTCACTGATGTTGCTGTGCCTTTGTGAAGATAAAATTACAATGTGTGGTGAAGTTGGGGGATAAAAGAAATGAAGTAAATTCACACACCAGAATGATGTTTGGATAAAACTCAAGAACAACTCTGAACAGTTTCTAGTCTTTTTACTAAAAAAGGACAGAAATTCCATTTGCAGCTACATGGATGGACCTAGAGATTGTCATACTGAGTGAAGTAAGTTAGAAAGAGAAAGACAAATAGCATATAATATCACTTGTATGTGGAATCTAAAAAAAAAAAAGGTACAGATGAACTTATTTACAAAACAGGAATAGAGTCACAGATATAGAAAACAAACTTATGGTTACCAAGGGGGAAGGGGAGATAAATTTGGAGATTGAGATTGACAGACACACACTACTATATATAAAACAGATAACTAATAAGGACCTATTGTATAGCACAGGGAACTCTACTCCACACTTTGTAATGACCTATATGGGAAAATAATCTAAAAAAGAGTGGATGTATGTATATGTATAACTGATTCACTTTGCTGTACAGCAGAAACTAACACAGCATTTTAAATCAACTATACTCCAATAAAATTGTTTTTAAAAAGCACAGAAATTTTGTATCATGGATCTTGGGGTACAGAGTTAAATCTACTTCCATCACCCATCAGTTATGTGATTTTAAGTTAAGTTGCAGCATTTCTTTGCGCCTGAGACTGAGGGATATTGATCCCAGACATAAGAGGGGAATGATGTCCTGCCCTTTAAAAGTACCTTGATTTCCTTAACCTGTCAGCTTTCCTCAATACTTGACTCAGAGTCAGAGGCTTATTACCCTAAAAGGCCTGGATCTAGTCCCTTTGCCCTCACTTCTTCAGCTTCCAAAGCAGAGTCATTGGCTCCACCCTTCGAAGGACTCTGCCGGCTCTGTCAGTGTCCCACCGGCTGCTGAAAACACCAGCCAGGAAATTTCTTGGGATGCAAAAATAAATAAATAAATAAAAGGATAGCTTCAATACTGACAGGTTCCCATGGCTTCTGACATTACATAAAAACCAGAACAAATAGTCTCCCCAAATAGTGAAACTTTAAAGATAGACAAATGCAAAAAAAAAAAAAAAAGTCATTATCTTTGTAACCTCAGTGTTGACTCAGACGGTTTTCTCTAGAGGTCACTGGATTCAAGGGATGTATAACATGTCTATTTAGGAACTAAAGTGTTATCTCTCATGCCACAAAAATCTTTTTTTTTTTTTTTCCCTTAGGTGAAAGTCTCAGAACTTTCCTATGATAAGCCTCACTGAAGAAATGGAAAAAAAAAAAAAAAATGAGACATGTATTCATGAAGTCAGTATGCTTTACCAAAGAGTAGCAAATGTACAACTGTTTTACTGCCTGAAGGATCAGGAGACTTATACCAAAATAGTCCAGACAACTTTTCTCTGTTCTAGGGTTTTATTCTCCTGAGATGCCAGGCAACAAGGTTTATTTGAGGGTTGGAAGGATATTCTAGTGTACCCTAGAAAGTATGAAAACATAGATTATCCAACTGGGTAAATACCTAACTGCCTTTGTAAAAGAATACTCCTTTTATCTTTTTATTTGAAGATAGGATTTTCTTTTTTAAGGCTTGGAATTCAGCAGGCTTTAAGTGAAATTCAGAAATACTTATTCTTTCATGTCACCCCTCACAGATTATACCTAAATCCCACTTGAGAATTCTGATTATACTTCAAGAGAGCCCTTGGACTTCTTTAGGGTGGACTTAACTCTCATCTTTGTACAAGGACAGTGTTCCCATGGTGATGAGGAGGATATCATCAGGACTGATTCCAGCAGTGAGTACAGACCCATTGCTCACCACAGGAATAGATGGGATAAGAGATAACAGCGTTTTCTGTTCAAACACGAAGTACTCAAAGATTAGCCAGGCTAACAAGCCAGGAATTTTCACTAAATGTAAGCCTGATAGATTGTTTAAAATCGTTATCCTCTTCACTGTCAAAGATACTCTAAAATAACGGGTATTCTTCTATCTTATTAGGCTCCTCCAAGGATCTGTAGCCCATATGGGTAAGTGGCAACTTGAATACATTACTGAGATGCTAATATTAGGTTTTTGTGAGCCTGAGAAACTTTCACTCTCCATTAAGCAAAATTACATAAAGCAGGAGCTGCTAAGTCGGCTACAGTGTGCCTTTTGCAGAGGGCTGGACAACTGATATAAGTTTTGTAGCACACTATGGCTTTCCAATCACCTAACTTTATTCTCCTGAATACCCTTGGCAAAATTCTATTATACCATATCATCCTTCTATACCCATTAGTATAAGGAAAGCACCAATCCATGTGTGATTTGTATTCCCTTTCCACACTCATCACCGATTTTACTAACATCTGTGTATAACTTAAAATTAGTGAGTTCTTATCTATTAATACATGTCTTTCAATGTCTTAGCTTTCAAGACTATAATAAATATATTCACTTGTCAATCTATCTATCCATCTATCTATACAACAACTTAACTATTTATTAAGTTTTTGTTGAGTACTGACTATATTCTAGGCACTATGCCATATATATGAAATAAAAAGATAGTCTTTGCCTAGGGAAAATGTGAAGTCTGATGAAGGGGATGAACCCATAAACAAATAATTACTATGCACCTTAATGTCTTGAATAAGGGTTTATACTGAGATGTACATACTTGAGGGTATATCTATATCTTCAGTGGGAGTCAGGGAACATGTAACAAGAGCTAGAACCTGGGACTAGGCTGGGTACAACCCTTGGCAGTTTCTCCAATATCTCTCTGGCTCAGAAGAGAAGACTGAAAAACAGGGCATATAGAAGTCAACTGGGGAAAACTGAAAGAAAGATCTTGAATCTGCTACCCATCCCCACCCCTGAACTCCCCAGACACATACCCTGACTACCTTAATATCTGAGCTGAGTTATTAAGGATTAGGCTCATTATAAGCATATCTCTGGACCCTGCCCAATATATAGTGTTGGCTCAAGGTGGGCACAATTTTTCTTACACTTATTTGGATTATGAACTCCTTCAAGAATCTGATGAAGTTTCTAGACCTACTCACTAGAAAAATGAATAACATTAGATATACAAGGTTGTAAAGAATTTCATGGCATTCCATGAACACTTTACAGAAGATCTATGGAAGCATAAAGAACTTTAAAGACAAAGTCATATCACTTTCATTATACTCTCAGACTATCCAACTGTCTTAAATGATGATAAAAAAAAAAAAAAAAATGATGCAGGAGCTAGTCTTTGCTGGTTTATGGGGTCAAATACATCACTTCCTAGCTGTGTAATATCAGATAACTTCTCTACGTCTCAATTTACTCATCTCTATATTGGGAATATTAATCTTATCTCTCAGGATTTGTGGTCAAGATTATAGATTACATATATGGAATACCTACCAGAGTGTCTGGCATAATATTTCTTTGGTTTTTATTATCATCATTAGTATCAGTGTCAGTATTAATATGGTATAGTGACAACACTACATTGTCCTATATAGAACAATTATGTTCTAAAGATTCAGGGAGCAAATTATGGTGACCAGATGCAATATCCATCTGAATTCTTCAGAGATATTTCAAACATATTATTTAGCTAGAACTTCCTCTGCTCTCAAGATGATTAATAAAAACATTGCAATTACATTCTAAACCCTCTGGGTAAAAAGTATAGTTACCTATATATTCTGTATCATGTTCAATAAATGTTTAATAAAATTATAATACTACTTGGGATTTCTATAGCTCTTTTCATTTGATGGTCTCTAAGAACTTTGTAGATATTAGTTCATTAATTCCCCAAATTCCACTGAGACTAGGGAGGTAGGAAATGGTAAAGGCATCTTCTTTGCTTGTTATTTTAAACATGTCTCTTCCCTTTATCCCCCCAAGCCTTCTTGTGTCACCTCTCACCAAATACACCAGGGTTTAACCCCTTCTTTTTGACACTAAGGTCTTTCAGCAGCTCTGCTAGACTAACTCACCTCACTCAACTTTCCCAAGCCTTCCTTTCTCCTTCCCCATTATACTATTTAGTTTCTGTTTCTCTTTAATAGATTTAATCTTTAAAATGGTCTGGTTCCTTAATAAGTCCAGACTAAAGGTAATTCTAAGAACGTATTAATAATAATCACAATAGCTTCTGTATATTGAGTGTCAGGCACTGGAGTATGCTAAAGGTATTATCTCCTTTGTGAATCTCAAAAACCCAGTGTGTTATTTATCACTATCTCCATTCTATGGTAAGTAAAATGAGATTAAATAGACTTGTACAAGGTCACACAGCTGTCAAGAAGCAGAGCTGGGATTTGAACCCAGGTGTGTCTATTTCTAAGGGGCACTTATCTCTAAGAAGACTTATTAGGAGCTATAAAATTCTCTAAACTCTCTATTTTTCAAGGTACTGTGGGAACCTTCTTGATTCCTCAGAGCTACCCAAAGAAAACATGCGCATCTATGTTTGGGAAAATCAGAGGAGCTGCTTTGATAGTGGAACTTGTAGTAAAGTGAGTTTTTGTTGAAGCTCCAAAAATTCTAGTCTCCATTTTTCCTTCCTTCTCCTCTCAACCGACCACCCCATCAAAGGATCTGACAGATCTGAACCCAAGAGCATTTGTAACTGTGTGTCATCCTGGGAGGTCTCTAGAGACCAGACAAGCAGGGCTTCTGAAAGCAAGAATGGACTTTTTAAAGGATCTGCCTTCACATCTGAGTCTTACAAAACCATGTCTTAGACTCTCTTAGGACTTCACATCTGGAAGGTGACAGAGGCTCAGTTCTGTCTGCAGGACTTTCCAGTCCCTGAAACCTGTACGTTCACTGACTTTCATACATATACCATTACTTCTTCACCCCTCGGTGGTAAGCATCTTCTCAAGTCAGTCTCTCCATCCATAATTATCCTCCTCTCCTCCCTCCTGGAATCTTTGAGTGTCTCTCAAACTCTGCTACCATTGCAAACCCTCCTCCTTCAGTAGAACCACTACCATGCCATACTTACCATTCCCACTGCTAGCAACAGACACTCACATGTAATGAAAAACATTAACTAGATGAATTAACAAAGAGAAAACTAAACTAAAAGACATATCAAAAGCTTGCTATGAGGGGCACCATAATGATATTTTATACAGCCCATCCTAATCAGGTTGTTGTTTTGACCGGCACATTAAAAATGAAAGAAGAAACTGTGAGTCAGAGACTTAAGTGACTTGTCCAAAGTCACACCACCATTAACTGGTAGAAAGAATTTAAAATCCAAGTCTGACCCAGGCTAGAACCCTTGTTCTTTCTGCTACTTAAACTACCTCATCAAGTTATGTGTGAGAGTCACTTGTGCTGGCTCTTGGTATTTCTACTAGCTTGTCTTCTGAGAGATGACAGAGACCTTCTGTTTTGCCTAGCCAAGGGATCCTGACCTTTATCTGAGTGGGCACTGGGTTTAAGCCCTTATAGCTTCTTTATCAGCAAAGGATAGAGGAAGAGTGAGTGAACTTGACTGGTAGCAGGGTTGAGGAGAATTCAGCAGTTAGTGAGAGGTGAGAATAAATTCTAGAGCTGGGAATGAGAAGGGGTTACCAAAATAGGTGTGTTTTGAGGTGTAATCACCTATGGCAGTCCACCTCCTCCACACGCCTATGGCAGTAAGCACAGGGACTGCAGATCCGCTTTATAACCCTCAATTTCTAATTTAAAAAATGGGGCCATTATACTGGAAATATGTAGTACATTTCCCAGGTTAAGCTGTTACCTTAACTGTAGCTCATTTCAAAAGAATTTGATTTGGGACTGATTAAACATACAACACTTCCTGAAAGACCTAGGGCTACTTAGATGTTTGGAAGATATTTGCCACTGTTGTGAGTAAAGTTTTCCAAATAGCAATGCTAATATTATCTTTATTTTGCAGATAGAAAAATAAATAAGCAAGCAAACACAAAAAATTTTTAAAAGTTGTGGCTTTCCAAAATCTGCTTAATAATATGCTGGCCATAATTAGAGAATTCAGATTCTTGCTCTTTTAGGAATATTCTGAACTATCTTTTTATTAAGCACAAATTATGTCTTCTCTTGATCCTGTACAAATGCAGCTATAACCATTGTTCCCACCAGCGAGGTGCCTGCTGTGTGCCAACTAGTCATAAACATTGCATGAGGGATAAGGGAACCATCACTCAGAACTTCTTAGCTGTGCCGGAAAGTATGCCAGGGTGCTTTTAATCCTCCCAACAACCTCAGAGGGAAGACACGATTATTGCCAATCGACAGATAGAGACATTGAGGCACTAACAGGTAGTTTTCTAGATAATTGGTAGAACTGTGATTTGATTCTACCTTTGTCTGACTTCAAAGCCAAAGCTCTATTCCTTATTCTAGTCAAAGCCCATTCTCTATTTTTCTGAATTCTGTAGCGTGAAAAGACCCAACTCTGATCAGGACCTCTGCAGATTCCAATCAGGTGGAAGTCAGAATAAAACTCACAGAATCTTGCTGCTACGACACTAGTGAACGTCTGGTCAGCTGTGCATGGCCTGAGTGTGCCTGAGTAGCAGGATTTAACAAGGCTAGTCATCAAATCAAACTGTCTGCAGGGATTTCTGAAACCAGGCCCATGAAATTCCAGCTCCTAAGGAAACACTGATTATTCTTTTTTCTCTGCTCCGAATATGGATCATACCGAAGACCCGGAATAGTGCTAAATTCTTTGTCAAGTTGGGGGTAAGGAGCTTTCACAGCTCCCACTAACAATAATGAACATCAATTCTGTTATCACTTTCATCACCTTCTTACAGGTATACTTGCCTCAGTCAACTCAAACAGAACCCTTTTGGTTATTTCACAATCCATGTAATTAATTCTAGAGACTTTCATCTGTACTAGTCTCCTTCTGCTTTCACATGTGATGTGATTGTTTCTTCCTGCCTCTAATTCTAATGACATCCCTTGAGAAGTGGATAGTTAGCAGAACCACCTGTACTGTCCTTGTCCCAAGCCCAGGATCCTCAGCCCAGTAATTTCTGAGCATTATTCTGTGTCCAAACGGTGAGCCCTGCGGGTATAGCTGGTATCTTCAAACCTGAAACACCTTTATGTGGACATGGAGAAGTTGATGAAGGGATATATCTGATTCACTCCATCAGGACAACAGAGAAAAAGAAAACATGCATTTTTCTCCTTGTACCTTTATGTCAATGACTTTTAACATCTTTTGCACCATACAGCGCTCACAGTATCCTTGACTGTTAGGAAGGAGAGAAATTAATGTCCTTTTTTATGGAAAGAAAACTAAGACCCAAATGGATAATATGACCCAACTAGACTTATTTACCTAATAATTAGAGGGTCTCTTGATTCCCAGCTCAGGACATTTCACACAGATCCAGGAAGCCTTTTCCCCTTAGCCTTTATCCTAAAATCTAGCCATGTTCCTAGGGAGTGATTTAGGAAAGATTAGTTTCTGGTGATTGATTGTCCCACTCCTGTAACAGTCATAGTAAATATAATAAATATTATGATCAGAAATAATAACCTCCCATTTCCCTCTACAAATTCAGGAAATAGTCCTTTTTAGAGACAGTGAACAGCTGTTGATACTGTAAGTGATGTTAACTTTGACCCCACCCATCTGGGCCTGAGCAGCAGCCCGTCTACACTTTCATGTGGCTAAAGTGCTAACAAAATCACCAAGTCTTAGTTGACTGACACTCGCAGTTTCTGGTTTTCTAACAACAAAGAAGTGGTATTAAACCTGGCAATAGTTTTTTTTTTCTTTTTTCTGCAGGCTTAAGGGATACCAATCAGGTTAATAAAACCTCAAAGACCTAAGTCAAAGAGTCTCATTAAGAGATGAATAGCATATGTTTTATTCCAAAGGTTAAACGCATGTGAGCCAAGAGGAAGAAACACTGCAGAAAACAAGCCGAGTATGATTTGCCTCTCAATTAGATGTGACACACTCCACTGGGGCGGGGTCAGGGGCAAGTGAGACACAGAAGGCTGGATGGTCCATTCACACAATCTTGAGATCTAGAGACACACTTAAAAAGCCAATTGCTGTTGTTGTTTTTAATCTCAAATGCTAACCCAAATCCTTCAGTTTTCTCAATGAAACAATTTGGAATTTAGGTTACCTGACTGTGAGTTTATAGTGTCATACCTTTTTAAGGTAATTTGGCTCTTGCTGTGTTCAAATGGAATAATGGATAGGCCTTGAGTAGAGTGGAGATGAGGACAATCAGTTTCCTTGTTCTAAATCCTGGCTTCAGCATTCCCAGGGTCCAAGGTCCAATTCTGTATGCTTCAACTTTATAGGAGATTTGGATGAGCTGAGAGGGTTTAGGGAAGACACGCAAAGACGAATAGTGAGTAGAAAATATAATGTATTCTTTTTCTTTAAATAGTTATGTGGAAGAGAATTGTGATTAACTATAGGAAAAAAAAATGAAAGCTGATTTTCTTCTGGAATATGAAGGGTTATAACAGGTAGTAACCCTCCACTGAATGAGAGGAAATTGATCTTAAATTATACCAGAGGCTGAGAAGTTGCAAGGGAGTATAAAATCAAATAACAACTACTTGGGTTGAAAGACTGAATGTCTTACATGGAAACAGGAGTGTGGACTAAGTGACTGTCCGATACTCTTCCCATGCTTTAATGATAGAGAAACCAGGACCCAACACTGTGTGTTGGTTTCACCCTTTGTTATAACAAATTCAGTGTGATTCAAAGAGCTATTGCCTTTTCCTCTTGCAGAAGCACAGAGATTGAAGCAGAGGTCTGAAAAATGTCTTTCCTTTAAGGCCTAGCATAAATATCAGCTCTTCTAAAAGCTTTCCCCTATCTCATGAGAAGGAATTAATTTTTTTCTTCCTTATGACTCCCACTGGATATTCATCTCATCTGTCCTATGATGTTGATCATAGTCTTCTTTTAATATAATTAGCTAGCTCTCTAATAAATACTACATTTCCTTGTGACAGTTCCTATGTCATGTTCATTGTTCTGCACTTCACAGTACCCAGGAGGATGCCTCATACTAGGAAAAGCTCAGTACATGTAAAACGGAATTGAACTGAACTGAACTCTCTGGGTCTCTGGCAGAAATTTAAAGCAACAGACAACATCATATCATTCCTTAAGGACTTGACTTTCTCATTTGGAAACAAACCTCACACACACTTAGAACAAACTATAAAAACCTCAAGCAGGACACAGTTAATTCCAGTTAAGAGCATGCAGAGAAAATGAATTAGGATGTGTATCAGATAGAGTGTATCAGATTTCAAAACTGTTGAGTGCCTACCATGTGCATAGTGTTAAAAATTGCTTTACATACAATGTTTCCTTTAATACAAAAAAAATTAAAAAGAAATTGTTAAGTTGTAAGATGGATAATATAGTTTTCACTTTAAAGATGGGAAAACCAAGGCACAAAGATACTATGTGATTCGTCCAAGATCCTGTTGTGCTGTTAAATGGTTATTAACCTGACCTCCTAATTAGAGCCCAGGTTATCTGGCACCACTTTCTGTGACTTTGCACTCTGTAGATTTGCCTCGTAAATGGAACATTGAAGTACGGAAGGAAGGATATAGATCTCAGGGAAGGTGGGAATGGCACTGGTATTTTAGGCGCTCATAAAAAAGATCACTTTTCTCTACCACTCTCAAGTCATTAACGTTATTAGCTGCTTCCTGCTCTGGGGTCCTTGACCCATCCATCCGACCAGTCAAATGTTGGCATGACCCACAGTTCTTTGTTAAGCTGGGGGTTTGCCAACCATACTGATGCCAAAAGCTCAGCCTCTGTACACCGGTGCCAAATCAAATCTTGGAGACAGAGGTTTGGGTGAAGTAGAAAAGGAGAGCTTTATTGCTTTGCCAGGCAAAGGGGGACACAGCAGGCTCCTACCTCAAAAAACTATGTGTCCCAACCCGGGAGGATATGATGAGGAGTTTTACAGCAATATTTCAAGGGTGGGGTTGCTGATAAGATTAGGTTGTGTGCAGGGTCTCAGGTGGTCAGTCTCCAAATCTTGATGAGCTTCTCTGGTCCCTCAGGTGGTTTCCTGGCTGCTCCTCCCTTGATTAGCAACTGTTCAAATCCACCCTTTGGAACTAAGGGAAGTCATGGAGGCTGGAGTCTCGCCTACCAGAAATGGGGGATAAAAAAAGGCTTCTGTGCCCGGGAGCCCACAGGCTTACCCCTCCCCCTGGTTTCAGTACCACCGTAGTGAGGTGGTTACACAACTCAGGACCACCTTTATCAGTCATGCTGAAACCATGTACCTCTGATTGGGACTTGAAACCACGCGGCGGGACTTGAATCCAGCCGAAACCCAGATTGGGACTTGAACCCACACTCTTTTAACTGAGATCACACACTTGGTCTCAGGACTTAATGAAGCTCAGGTTCTTGATGTCTCATTGCAGAAAGAATTCAGTGAGAAACAAAGTGATGTGTAAGAAGTGGATTTATTTAGAGAGAAGTACACTCCACAGAGTGTGGGCCATCTCAAAAGGCGAGAGCAGCACCAGGGTATGCAGTTATCAGTTCTTATAGGAGTGGGTGATTTCATAGGCTAATGAGTGGGAGGAGTATTCCAGTTGTTGTGGGGAAGGAGTGGGGATTTCCAGGAATTGGGTCACCGCCCACTTTTTGGTCAGCCTTGGAACTGTCATGGCACCTGTGGGTGTGTCATTTAGCTTGCTGATGTGTTACAATGAGTGTATACTGAGGCTCAAGGTCTAGTGGAAGTCGACTTGTCCGCCATCTTGGATCTATTTGGTTCTAATCAGTTTATGTTATGTCCTCGGGCTATGTCATTTTTTTAAAGGTTGTGCCCTGCCCCCTTCCCGTCTGTTTCACTTGAATCTCTGCCTCCTGAGGGTTAGCCCTTCTTGGCGTATCTCACTCAAACCTTCCGTTCTCTGATAAAAATCATTTCCTCTCTCTCCCAGGATTCCTGGACCTGCTGAGGTTTTCAAACTGTAGTTCAAACTAAATGTTTTTCCATTCCAGTCTCAATGGAAGTGGAAAATTTCTCTGGAGAACAGTCATTATGTACAGACATGAGATTCCATGGTTCCTCTGAGCCCAGCTGCTAAAAGGAACCTGAGCTCAAAGCTTTAATGTGATGTGAACTTTAACGTGACAATTAATGCAGGGACCTTTTCCCTGAGGCAATTAACTCCTGCTCTTCTGTCTAACCAAGATTTCATCACTGGCAGCAGGCAGGAAATGAATGTCACCGTCACAGTCACAGTCAGTCGACTTAGACTTGTACCCATAGGGGCCTTTTAATTCACCGTTTCTTTGCATCTTTCATGCTTGGGGACCCAAGATTCCCTTCAGGTGCTATGACTACATTAGAAGAGAAAATAGCCACCAGTGGCCCCCAAACCAAGCCAGACTTCTCAACATCTGGAGAATGCTACTGCAGTGCATTCCCATACTGGCATTTTCCCAGTGCCCTTAATACATAAATGAAACTCCATATCTTCCTACAATGATAACCCTAAATGGTAGCTGCTTGGAGATGCGTATCTGTGTTATTGTCCATCAGGGAATGTCTGCAGTGGTGGAATGTCCTGTATCCAAGAGAGGCAAGAGATAAACAGTGAAAAACAACCAATTTGGGAAATTTGAAGGAAAAACATTTAAGAAATATCTTCAAATCCACTTGGAAACGTACTGAATTTAGAGAGAAAGAAAGGAAGAAAAGAAAAAGAAAGAAAACGAGAAAGAAAGAAGAAAAGGATGGAAGGGAGGGAGGGAGGGAGGGAGGAAAGGAGGAAGGAAAGAAGGAAGGGAGGCTTGAGGTATATAAACTGGGCAGAGCAGGGAACAGAGCAGTATTTTGACAATCTTTAGTCTAAACTAAAAAGGTAAAGAGAACCAGCCATTATTCACTGAGAAAGGTACGGGAAGAAATGTGACTAACTACAGTAAGAAAACTGAAGCCGAATCCAGCATCTGTACCCCAACACCGAGTTAAATCTCGGAGACAGGGTTTTGGGTGAAGTAGAAAAGAATAGCTTTATTGCTGTGCCAGGCAAAGGGGACCACAGCGGGCTAATGCCCTCAGAACTGTGTGTCCAGACCTGGAAGGGGTAGTGAGGAGTTTTATAGTGATGGTTCATAGAGGGCGTGGTCAGCTTGTGGACAGTCTTCTGATTGGCTGGTGGGGAGGTAAGTGGGAGTCGGCATCATCAGCCTTCAGGTTCCAAACAGTCGGGGGTCTATGTGCCTGTGGGCAGCACACCCTCGTTAATCGTTAACTTCTGCCACCTGGTGGGGGTTTCAGGATCTGCAAAACAGCTGGAAGATATTGTTGTGTGTATCCCTGGAGGGGGAACCAGGACCCTGCCCCAAGGCTGCACTATCGTTTCTTTTGACTATTCCTCCCTTGTGTCCACATTCCCTCCCTTCCGTAACTAGCAACTGTTTGAACCTACACTTTGGAGCTTGGGGAAGGTCAAGGAGGCTGAATGAAGCCTATTTCCTGTAATCAAGAAATTGGGGACACAGGAAGGCTTTTGTGCCCAGGAGCCCCACAGGATCCTGTTGGGTATCAAAACCTCAGGTTAGGCATAAGAAATTTCTTTCTTTTAAGTTTATGAGGTCCTAAAAGAAATGAGAAAATGTAATTAAAAAAAAAAAAGAATTCTTGTTACTTGTGTCCCATAGCTCAGCGGTTTTGGCGTCACAGCAGTTTTGGCTGGTTAAAAACGCAAAATCTTAGGTCCTACCCAACACTTACTAAATCAGAACCTGCATTTAAAAGATCCATTTAAAAATTTTTTTTAAAAAGATCCATTTAAACATTAAGCATCAATCCAGATAAACAACAGTTTATCTGTGGCTTAGAAAACATTATTGGTGAATTGTGTTTAGCTTTTTAAAAGAAAACCAACCGCATAGCCTGCAAAGCTAGAGATTTTCAGCTGGTTCCTATTACATTTCTGGTGCCCTCACCTTGTGGTACTTTACACTCACCTATATGTATATTCAGGAGCACCAATGACCTTGAACTGCACAGTAAACCTGGGATTATGACCTTGACCACACTCGTCCCTAATGCCTAGGCATTTCTGTGTCATTATTTTAATTTTTGAAGAAGCTTTTTAAAAACTAAAGCACGTACATGTGCACACAAACACACACCCACATGTGTAAACACACAAATAGAATGAGTTTTGAAAAGAAAAAACAAAATAAAATCACGGTATTGATTTATATGGTGAAATAATGTTAACCCGATACTGTTTGTTCACTTCTCTGGTCACCCTTTTTCCCTTTAACTTTTACTTCAAATGATTTAGTTGTTGATTAGATATTGAAAAACTTTGATGGGTATAATACCACTTAAAAATCTTATTTCCAAAATTACATTCATTAATATTTCATAGCATATTGACAATGACTCTGCTTTTTTTCCTAGACTACATGCCAATTATATTCATCAAAGGAGAACTGCCATGTTTCTCCTTTGTTTGGCTTAAATGTGACTTTTGAGGACAGGTCCCAGGGGCTGCTTCTGGTACCTTGTTTACCAGACTCCATCTTCCTTTACTCCTCCTTTTATGTACTTGGAAGAGCTCACTGCTCTAGTAATATATTCTTCGGGCTACCCGAGAAATAGCAATAATCAGAGATTCATAGAATTTTGGAAGCCCTAGGGGACTTACAGATCATCTAGCTCAACCCCTTTATTCTACTAATTAGAAGACTAATCAGAGAGGGAGTACATATAGCCCCCAGCTTATATAGCTATTATCTATTTAGTTACAGAGTCGGGCTAACAACCCAGTTCTCCTAATTCCCAGTCCAGTTGTCTTTCACACACAGACACACACATAATCCATCTTCCAAAACTAAATCACACCCTTACAAGTTCATGCATACCAGAAAAGGTCAAGGGTCATTCTATATTGTTCCCAACCTTGTTCTCTATGAATAGCCACAGAACGCACAGAAAGGCATAGTTGTTGAACAAACAAATGAGCAGCTTTTTCACTAAATTTTCTGTTCATGGCTCAGCAGAGTCAAACACATTTCTATTCAGTCTGGCCATGTCCTGATGTAATAACATGTCATATGTCTATGCACATGTGAATCTCCCCAGCAGCCCTTTTGTAGAACATGAGTGGTGAGTTAGAGCCACTCATTTAGAACAGGAGTAGTGATGGGCTTATGCTTCTCCTGGTCCTGAGGTAACCACATTCTGTGACACCAGCACAAAGAATACAGGCTGTGGAAGGGAAGACAAGGCTTTCTGGATGAACGTGGGTATGTTATGCATGAGCAGGCAATCCATGAGGTAGGTAATGGGCATGGTCTTGCTGACACAATTTACACTGAATCCTTATTAATCCCTTAATAAACCTTTATACTTGTTCCTTAGTTAAAAACAAAACAAAACAAAAACAAATAAACCAAAATAAAAAAACTAGTGAGAAAAGTTAAAAAAAGACATGTATATGACCTATATGCAATAAATGATGTATATATATATATATATACATATATATATATATAGCATCTATATATCTCTATCTATCATCTATCTATTGATAGAGACAATGGCTCAATCCTTATTTTTTCAAGGGTATGAGGGCCTGGGTAGTTATTTTATGATATATGTTTGATTTTTATTTTTTCTCTCAAAACTTCTCAAGCTTGTTAAAATTCACCATTCCCCCAATGTCTTTGGGGATGAATGTCTTTGTATGAATTCATGGGTAAATAGTGGGAGGGAGAAAAAAATACCATGATCTCCATTTCACTGATTTGGAAACTGATGAATAGTGTAACCTCCTACTTTAATACAAAAGTGTTCTATCTTTCTATTCACCTTACCTAGTTTATTTCTATAATAGGTATTGTTTACCAATGGAGAGTCAAAGACCACATCAAAGGGAATACTGGAGGAATCCACTTTGTCCATTCTCACTGACACATCTTGTAAGAGATGTATTGTATTTTGACCCATAGATAATTCCAGGAAGTGGAAGTCAAGAAAGTCAAGAAACTTATTTCTGAAATATAGAAAATAGGAAAAAAATCAGTGTTGGGACAGCTGATTTTTTTCACATTTCTAATTAATATGATTAATTTGACAAAGTAAAGACCAAACAGAAAAACACTTAGTTTCAGTCATCACAGGTCACATATCTCCAAAGACCTTTTTTTTTTTTTTCTATCCTGATTTAGATGTTAGTTTGCTCTTCACCTGAAAAGGTCATAAGTACCAGAGGCCACTTACACAATCAGCATCATACTGAAGTTTTAGTATCTTAAAAGATTAAAGTATAAGGGAAGTGTCATATAGCCTAAATGAATAGAATCAGAAAAAGTTTTTCACATTTGATAATACACAACTAAAATGTGTTAGATGTTTACTATTTGTCAGGCACTGTGCCATTTAATTTTCACAATAACTATTCGAGATTGTTATCTTACTTTCTAAATGAGAAAATTAGAGTTTAGAGAAAATTTAGGGACTTAGGTCGCATAACTAGTATTGTATACTTGAGATAAAAGTTCATCTTTGTATAATTATTGAACCAACACTCAAAATGAGTATATGCCTTTCAGAAAAACAAAAGTTCAAAGAGGGCCATTTTCTTCAGAATCCGATGAAACCAATTCCTCTTCAAGATGGTCCTACCTGCTTACTTTACATGTGAGGAAATTGAGGCCCAAAGAAGTTGTGATGTGACAACATGCATATAGCTAGTTAGTAGAACTGGAATTGGAATCCACATGTCTGAATCCTTCTGTATCAGCAATCTTTCTACTGCACCACTCAATTTAGACATGGGATTATATTTATGGATATAAAATCTGAATCAGTTTCCCAGCTTCCCCAATTTTCCAGTTTACACTGATGGCCACAATGCCTAGACACTATGCTCAGAATTAAGCCATCTTGCAAATCCTTACTGGGTACTTTCTATGTACTGTGGTCTCCTGGGCACCGGAGTTTGAAAGATGAATAAGGTATTATTTCTGCCTTCAGTGACATCACACTTAGTAGGGAGAGAAAGACGTGAAGAGTTTAAAAAAGAGAAGTAATATTGCAGATCATATATGTTAGTATCAGCTGCTCCCTCTCAATCAACTTTCTCCCCATACTCACAGAATCCAATAAGAGAGAACTTGTATGTATAGACTTACAAGTTATTGTAAGTATTGTATTCTTTTCTCTTACAGTTTCTTTTTAGGTGGTAGAGGTTTGGTGTCAGAAATGTCAAACATTTTGGTTTACACTTACATTGGCTTA